>NC_138779.1:31924051-32051551 GCF_965119305.1 Pelophylax lessonae | reverse complement strand
GGACCAAAGTAGTACTTTGAAGTTGCTGCGACTTTGAAGTCACACAGACATGAATGGTACTCATTGTAAATCATGCAACTTTGCAGTCCCAGGTCACAGGACAAGTCGCACAAGTGTGAAAGGGGCCTTCCCTATATAATGTAATATGAGCACCTCTCTAACCTATACAGGCCTCTTTCACACTTGTGCGACTTGTCCTGCAACTTGGGACTGGAAAGTCACATGACAAGTGACCCCATGATTTCCAATGAGTACCCCATTCATATCTATGCAACTTCAAAGTAGTCGCTGCACTACTTTGGTCAGACTTTGATGCTACTTTAGGGTCCATAGACCTCAAGATTACACAGGCAATGCTTCAAGTCGCATCAAAGTTGCATGGCAAAGCCGCACAATTTTCAGGTTATACAAGTGTAAAAGGGCCCTGTAATCGTTTTGTTCTCAGTCTTCCAGGCCTTTGCACTACATAGTTGTTGGCCATAGGCGTGCGCACAGTGTGTGCCGGGTGTGCGCCTAGGCACACCCCTAATCACCCTGTGCAGTGCCGATTTCCTCTGCTACCTGGGGCCCCCGGTCTCCTCCTGCAGTGCCGCCAGCTTCCCTCCTCTCCTCTCCCGTCGGCTGCTGCGGGGGACGTTTCAGGATGGAGAGCGGGGGAGAGAGCCAGTATATATTTGATTTACTGTCCCCTTTCTTTTCTGAATGAACACAGTGAGTGATCTGTACCGGCCGCTCCTGTGTTCATTCTTAACTGAAGCATAGTGAACTGTATTTACTACGCTTCATTTTGTGAATGAACAGGAAGCTGCTCAGCACAGAGCACTTCCCATCCATTCCCTGTCCAGTGTAGCTGAGGCTGCAGAGAATAGTGCGATCATTTACGATCACTTCGATTGATCCGATTATAGGAAACATAGATGAAAAACTCACCAAATGAAGTTCTGATATCATATCGATATGCGTATCGGGAACACGGACACCATCACACGCTTACCCGACACGCACAGAAACGCGCTGCCACTGAGTGGACGCGTATAGTCGCTGTTAGTTGTTAATGACACCCCCACTTATCTGCAAGCGCACGGGTTTCTACGCACGCCAGGGCAGCCCATTGCAATGAATAGGTTAGCCAACACACGATGAATGGGAACGCAGGAAAAACGTGAAGAAACGCGTCCGAGCTTGGCCGCACGTGTGATCCAAGCCTTAAGGCTCCTTTCACACTTGTGCGACCTGAAAGTCGCGCGACTATGACGCACAACCTTGATGCGACTTTGCAATGTCTGTGTAATGTTGAGGTCTATGGACTTCAAGTCGCATCAAACTCGGACCAGAGTTTTGCAGGGACTACTCTGAAGTCTCTGCGACTTGAAGTCACACAAATATGAATGGTAATCATTGTAAATCATGGGGTATGACTGCTCATGTGACTTTGCAGTCCAAAGTCGCAGGACAGATCGCACAAGTGTGAAAGGGGCCTAAAGAGTTTGTTACCCTAACACTTCATATTCCTGATATGTGTCTGCTGTACCATGTGCTTGTATGAGAGTCTCCTGTTCTCTTTGTATTGCTTCCTTTGTGTGAAATCCCTGGTGTTCCTGCCAGTCCCTCTGCTTTCCTTTTAAAAACTGACCACACTAAGCATAAAAAGCACAGCCTGGTCAGTTCTCTAGCTATGCTGGGAACTCAGCCTGCTCTCCTCCAATGATCAGACTTGTCCTGACACTCCCCCATTGCACAGCCGTTCACTGGGAAGCTCAGTGTGCTGCTTCTTCTCCTCCTCCCCAGCTCTTGTGCAACTGAGAACAGAGGATATGGGATCACTTATAAAAAAGGGATTATAATGTTTTTTTAATTTTTTTATTTCTATGCAAAAAATGTTTGGCCTTTCAGTTCTTTTTGAAACTGAATGGGTTGTTTTACCCGGTGATCATTTATATACACTTTAACTCTAGTTTTAAATCCATTTCCCTGTTTGTGGCATCTCCATCGATCGGGCTGTCCACTACAGATCGAATTTTCTGAGATTTCACTGAGATGCTGCGGCTGTGTGTGGCGCACTGTGAACCATGTAGGCCTCTTGCACATGATACTCCTGTTTGAGCATCTACTTTTTCCGACCTTTTTTTTTTTGGATGTATTTGCGCCCATTTACGCGCATTTACATGTATATGCATTTGCGCAATTTAGCGCGCACACGCGCATTTTGCACAAATTGACGAAAACCTATTCTCGTGTTTTTGTTCTGCACAATATGTAAATAGGCATTTGTGCCCATTTGTTCGCATTCACGGGTATTTGCGCACATTTGCGTGCAAGAGGCGTAAACTGACCAAAAATGCCGACTTTCTTTTTACTGTTTACGCGCGCCTGTGTGCATAGGCAGGCTACAATAATGGGCTGTATTTAGGCCTCTTGCACATGATACTCCTGTTTGAGCATCTACTTTTTTTAGACTTTTTTTTTGTATGTATTTGCGCCCATTTACGCGCATATGCATTTGCGCAATTTAGCGCGCATATTGCGCAAAAACCTGAAAACCTATTCTCGTGTTTTTGTTCTGCACAATATGTAAATAGCCATTTGTGCCCATTTGCGTGCATTCACACGTATTTGCGCCCATTTGCGCACAAGAGGCGTAAATTGCTGACCAAAAATGCAGACTTTTTATTTATTTTTTAATTTTGTTTTTTTTTACTGTTTACGCGCCTGTGTGCATAGGCAGGTTACAATTATTGGGCTGTATTTAGGCCTCTTGCACATGATACTCCTGTTTGAGCATCTACTTTTTCAGACTTTTTTTTGTATGTATTTGCGCCCATTTACGTGTATATGCATTTGCGCAATTTAGCGGGCAAATGCACGAAAATGTATTCTCGTGTTTTTGTTCTGCACAATAGTGCGCACACGCGCATATTGCGCAAATGTACGAAGACCTATTCTCGTGTTTTATTAAAAGGAAGGTTGGGACTTTAGATGAGAGACATGACACAGCTGGCGGGACAATAATATCACATTTATTGGTACATGGAGTATACAAACATATCATATAAATAAATAATTGTAAAAATCGATGTGGTAACAGAGCTCGTAAGAGGTCCCCAAGTCCAGGTTCATATAAAACCAACATGGTAACATGTAACAAAGTAAAAAGTTGATTGAGTAGAATCATGACATCAAACGGACTCGACGCGTTTCGTGGACTAATATTGCCACTTCCTCAGGAGTATATGTATGACATGGGTCTATAAAAAAAATATATATAAATAAGTATAGCAAATAACAACAATGATGATTAATCAAAAACGAAGGGGGGAGGAAAGGAAAGGTGAGACCTTTTTGTTCTGCACAATATGTAAATAGGCATTTGTACCCATTTGTGCACCTTCACACGTATTTGCGCGCAAGAGGCGTAATTTACTGACCAAAAATGCAGACTTTTTAATTTTTTTTTTATTTTCTTACTGTTTACGCGCCTGTGTGCAAAGGCAGGTTACGCGCATTTTCGTGTATACGCATTTGCACAATTTAGCGCTCATTTTGCACAAATGTGCAAAAACCTATTCTCGTGTTTTTGTTCTGCACATTATGTAAATAGCCATTTGTGCCCATTTGCGCGCTTTGTCATGTATTTGCGCACATTTGCACACAAAAGGCGTAAATTGCTGACCAAAATGCAGACTTTTCTATTTTTATTTTTTTACTGTTTACACGCTTGTGTGCATAGGCAGGTTACAATTAATTGGCTGTATTTTAGCTCAGTAAAAAAAAAAAAAAGAAAAAAAAAAAGCTGTGCGAGAGGCCTTTGCGGCGTTATGTACATAATTGACGCTTTCAATTGACGTTCGTCCATTCAGTATAAGCAGGCAGTTAGCTTGTGTGTTAATATCCATGGGGGGAAGCTCAAAGTCGATAAGCCTCTGTGTGGCAAAAAATGAGGGCAACATGAATGGGGACTCGGTGCAAATTTGATGCCTGTTTGACCGAATTGCCTATTGGTGCAACCGCGGTGCACCGATCCGGCCTTTATCCTCTTCCCAACCAAATACGATCCCTGTATGGTTTATATCTCTGGATTTTTATGTTCAAGGTAAAGTTTACCCTTCGTCTTTTTTTTTTTTTTTTATGCCTTAATATTTTACCTGCATTTTTTTATTTTTTTTTGCTTTTTACGAACGTACCCCGGCTAGGTAAAAGAAAAGCGAGGCGGCCAGGTTAACGCTCTTTGCCGTCACACCGAAATGAGAGTCGATAAGCCTCGGTGTGGAAAAATGGGGACAACTTGAATGGGGACTCGGTGCAAATTTGATGCCTGTTTGACCGAATTGCCTATCGGTGCAACCGCGGCGCACCGATCCGGCCTTTATTCTCTTCCCAACCAAATACGATCCCTGTATGGTTTATATCTCTGGATTTTTATGTTCGAGGTAAAGTTCACCCTTCGTCTTTTTTTTTTATTTTTATGCCTTAATATTTTACCTGCATTGCTTTATTTTTAATTTTTTTTGCTTTTTACGAACATACCCCGGGTAGGTAAAAGAAAAGCGAGGCGGCCAGGTTAACGCTCTTTGCCGGCACACCGAAATGAGAGTCAATAAGCCTCGGTGTGGAAAAATGGGGACAACTTGAATGGGGACTCGGTGCAAATTTGATGCCTGTTTGACCGAATTGCCTATCGGTGCAACCGCGGCGCAACGATCCGGCCTTTATCCTCTTCCCAACCAAATATGATCCTTGTATGGTTTATATCTCTGGATTTTTACGTTCGAGGTAAAGTTTACCCTTCGTCTTTTTTTTATTATTTTTTTTTATGCCTTAATATTTTACCTGCATTTTTTTTATTTTATTTTTTATTTATTTTTTGCTTTTTACGAACGTACCCCGGCTAGGTAAAAGAGAAGCGAGGCGGCCAGGTTAACGCTCTTTGCCGGCACACCGAAATGAAAGCAAGAATAAGAGGGAAAAGAGGACATCGTAAATTTTGCTAAAATTAATCAGCCGTTTAAGGGCTTCCCATTAACGAGGTTTTCTAGGCAGGCTGCCTCCTCGCGTCCCCGGTCAAAGTCCGGGAGGGGGATGAGAAATTTGAAGAGGAATAATAAAAACAAAAGAAAGGGTGGAATTATAGAATATAAATCCTCAAGTGTCCTTGATCCATATTGTCAGGTTTTTTTTTTTTTTTTTTAATTTTTTTTTTTTTTTGCGGTCTCGATTCGTCCTGTGTGCCTTTGACAGAATCGGCACGTAGAGAAGAGAGCGGCGGAGAGAGAGGGAAGGAGAGCGACGTGACGGTCCTTTGGAGCTCATTATCATTCTTAATAAGTCTTAAGGAATAAAGAGAAGCATTGAGTATAAATGCCGGGTAATCCTAACACTCCTCAAGGTGAGAGGAGTCTTAAGGACACGGAGGGAAGGGAGGCAGAGCCGGGGAGACGGTAGTGGCCCTTCTGCCGTCCTCGGTGACTGGGAGAGACCTCGAAGGCAGCGCTTGTAAAAAAAAAGAAAAGTTGCCGCTTCTCCATTTCCCTAGAAATGTATCTCTGTCGATCAAAGGGTGGCGGTGGGGGGAAGGAGAAAGCACTTAACAGTTTCATTAGAAAAATGAGATGGTTACGTTAGTCTGTTGTCGAATCTATTTATCCTCTGCGGTCCCGGGAAGGAGCCTGTGCGCGCCGCGGTGCTCGCTCAGTACCGGTAAAAATAAAACACATTGGTGGTTCTGCTTTAGCTGTTCTTCGGTAGTCCTCCGTGTCGCAGTTCCTCTTGTGTGGTTGCTCGTTCCACGCCTGGTCTCTGAACAGGGTGTGATCCCCCCGCAGGTCTCTGTTCTTGGCTCGTCTGCTCTGCCAGCTCAGTTCCACGTACCTGAATGTCCTTTTCATCTAAGCACTTCAAGGAGTCTCACTTTTAACTAATAACAGGCAGGTTCCCTGTTACCAAGTATTCCCGAGGCTTTCCATGATCATGTTTGCTTGGTACACTGGGTAGAAAGTTTGCTTGGTGTCCCTGTGTTTGAGCACAGTAGTTAGTGTCCCTATTTTGCACACGGTAGTTGGTGTCCCTAGGTTGGACACGTTAGTTGATGTTTCTAAGTTGGGCACGGTAGTTAGTGTCCCTATTCTGGGCACTGTAGTTGGTGTCTCTATGTTGGGCACAGTAGTTGGTGTCTCTATGTTGGGCACAGTAGTTGGTGTCTCTATGTTGGGCACAGTAGTTGGTGTCTCTATGTTGGGCACAGTAGTTGGTGTCTCTATGTTGGGCACAGTAGTTGGTGTCTCTAAGTTGTTCACGGTAGTTGGTGTTCCTATTTTGGGCACGGTAGTTGGTGTCCCTAAGTTGGACACGTTACTTGATGTTTCTAAGTTGGGCACGGTAGTTAGTGTCCCTATTCTGGGCACTGTAGTTGGTGTCTCTATGTTGGGCACAGTAGTTGGTGTCTCTATGTTGGGCACAGTAGTTGGTGTCTCTATGTTGGGCACAGTAGTTGGTGTCTCTATGTTGGGCACAGTAGTTGGTGTCTCTAAGTTGTTCACGGTAGTTGGTGTCCCTAAGTTGGACACGTTACTTGATGTTTCTAAGTTGGGCACGGTAGTTGGTGTCCCTATTTTGGGCACTGTAGTTGGTTTCTCTATGGTGTGCACAGTAGTTGTTGTCTCTAAGTTCTTCACGGTAGTTGGTGTTCCTAAGCTTGGCAAGGTAGTTGGTGTCCCTATGTTGGGCACAGTAGTTGGTGTCCCTGTGTTGGGCACAGTAGTTGGTGTCCCTGTGTTGGGCACAGTAGTTGGTGTCCCTGTGTTGGGCACAGTAGTTGGTGTCCCTGTGTTGGGCATGATAGTTAGTGTCTCTGTGTTGGGAACAGTAGTTGATCTCCCTACATTGGGCACAGTAATTGGCCTCCCTATGTTGGACATTGTAGTTGGCCTCCCTATGTTGGACATTGTAGTTGGCCTCCCTATGTTGGACATTGTAGTTGGCCTCCCTATGTTGGACATTGTAGTTGGTCTCCCTATGTTGGGCACGATAGTTGGTCTCCCTATGTTGGGCATGGTGGTTGGTCTCCCTATGTTGGGCATGGTAGTTGGTCTCCCCATGTTGGGCATGGTAGTTGGTCTCCCTATGTTGGGCATGGTAGTTGGTCTCCCTATGTTGGGCATGGTGGTTGGTCTCCCTATGTTGGGCATGGTAGTTGGTCTCCCCATGTTGGGCATGGTAGTTGGTCTCCCTATGTTGGGCATGGTAGTTGGTCTCCCTATGTTGGGCATGGTAGTTGGTCTCCCTATGTTGGGCATGGTAGTTGGTCTCCCCATGTTGGGCATGGTGGTTGGTCTCCCTATGTTGGGCATGGTAGTTGGTCTCCCTATGTTGGGCATGGTGGTTGGTCTCCCTATGTTGGGCATGGTAGTTGGTCTCCCCATGTTGGGCATGGTAGTTGGTCTCCCTATTTTGGGCACGGTAGTTGGTCTCCCCATGTTGGGCATGGTAGTTGGTCTCCCTATGTTGGGCATGGTAGTTGGTCTCCCTATGTTGGGCATGGTAGTTGGTCTCCCCATGTTGGGCATGGTAGTTGGTCTCCCTATTTTGGGCACGGTAGTTGGTCTCCCCATGTTGGGCATGGTAGTTGGTCTCCCCATGTTGGGCATGGTAGTTGGTCTCCCTATGTTGGGCATGGTAGTTGGTCTCCCTATTTTGGGCACGGTAGTTGGTGTCCATATGTTGGGCACGTTAGTTGGTCTCCTTACATGGGGGGGCGCCCCATTCAGTGCAATGACACCGTTCTGATCAGAGTGACTCAAGCCACTCCGACTTAGAAAAAGGTTCCTGCACTACTTCGGGGCGACTTCAGAGCGACTTGCATTGACTTCTGTTAAAAAAGTCGTTTGCAAGCCGCAATAAGGTTGCACCCTGTGGCGCAGCTTCAAAGTCGGACGATTTTGAAGCCACGCCAGTGTGAACTGAGACTCAAGGGCTCGGAGTCACCAGGGAGGAAAGAGTTCTAGAAAAACAAATTCATTTTTATAAAAGTCACATGGGTGAGTTTGTTATCTTGTAAATGAATGGTCCAGTCCCTGGAAATATGGATTTGACGGGTTGCAGTGATGTATTGATTATTTCTACTGTACACTGTTTTAGAGTTGAAGGGAAACGTTCCTCTCATGCTATGAAATCTATTCCAGCTCAGGACTGTGATAAAGACATTCCACCAAATTACATATCCTAATGTCTACTAAATATTGGTGTAATGGCAGCAGTGCAGGAGGTGTAAGGCCCGGACAGGGAGAGACATAAGGGAATAACTGTGAATAGGGACAGGGAGAGACATAAGGGAATAACTGTGAATAGGGACAGGGAGAGACATAAGGGAATAACTGTGAATAGGGACAGGGAGAGACATAAGGGAATAACTGTGAATAGGGACAGGGAGAGACATAAGGGAATAACTGTGAATAGGGACAGGGAGAGACATAAGGGAATAACAGTGAATAGGGACAGGGAGAGACATAAATAAATAATTGTGAATAGGGACAGGGAGAGACATAAGGGAATAACTGTGAATAGGGACAGGGAGAGACATAAGGGAATAACTCAGAATAGGGACAGGGAGAGACATAAGGGAATAACTGTGAATAGGGACAGGGAGAGACATAAGGGAATAACTGTGAATAGGGACAGGGAGAGACATAAGGGAATAACTCAGAATAGGGACAGGGAGAGACATAAGGGAATAACTGTGAATAGGGACAGGGAGAGACATAAGGGAATAACTGTGAATAGGGACAGGGAGAGACCTAAGGGAATAACTCGGAATAGGGACAGGGTGAGACCTAAGGGAATAATAGTGAATAGGGACAAGGAGAGCCATAAGGGAATAACTGGGAATAAGGACAGGGATAGACGTAAGTGAATAGGGACAGGGAAAGACCTAAGGGAATAACAGTGAATAGGGACAGGGAGAGACATAAGGGAATAACTGTGAATAAGGACAGGGATAGACGCAAGTGAATAGGGACAGGGAAAGACATAAGGGAATAACCGTGAATAGGGACAGGGAGAGTCATAAGTGAATAATTGTGAATAGGGACAGGGAGAAACAAAAGGTAATATTTGTGACTTGGGACAGGGAGAGACATAAGTGAATAATTGTAAATCGGGACAGGATAAGTGAATAACTGTGAATAGATATAGGAAGAAACTTAAGTGAATAATTGTAAATAGGGACAGGGAGAGACATAAGGGAATAATTAGGGATAGGGATAGGGAGAAACGTAAGGGAATAATTGTGAATAGGGACAGGGAGAGAACTGAGTGAATAATTGTGAATTGTGAAAGAGACAGGGAGAGACTTACACTATATTTCCAAAAGTATTGGGACGCCTGCCTTTACACACACATGAACTTTAATGACATTCCAGTCTTAGTCTGTAGGGTTCAATATTGAGTTGGTCCACCCTTTGCAGCTATAACAGCTTCAACTCTTCTGGGAAGGCTGTCCACAAGGTTTAGGAGTGTGTCTATGGGAATGTTTGACTGTTATTCCAGAAGTGCATTTGTGAGGTCAGGCATTGATGTCTGGTGACAAGCATCACTTGTGGTACCCAGGTGCAGGCTCAGCATGGTGATAGGTGTCCTATGATTTGCTGCACCAAAATAAAAATTGCTCCTCCAGAAGCTTTAATGAAGAAGTCTGTATAACCTTTATTCTGGAAGTGATGTCATAATGAAGCCAACACCATTGAGGGCTGAAATTTAATTGCTGGGTTTTCCATATACACTGTATTAAAATCTTCCAAATCAATATTGAATTGCTTGAACTGGGAGTATGCAGAATTCAATGCCTGCGTGATGGCATCACTGTACCAGCAATGCCATCACACAGCCATGGAGCTCTGCATGCTGTACCGGCAATGCCATCACACAGCCATGGAGCTCTGCATGCCGTACCGGCAATACCATTACACAGCCATTAAGCTCTACATGCCGTACTGGCAATGCCATCACACAGCCATTGAGCTCTGCATGCTGTACCGGCAATACCATCACACATCCATGGAGCTCTGCATGCCGTACCGGCAATACCATTACACAGCCATTAAGCTCTGCATGCTGTACCAGCAATGCCATCACACAGCCATTGAGCTCTGCAGGCTGTACCAGCAATGCCATCACACAACCATGGAGCTCTGCATGCGGTACTAGCAATGCCATCACACAGCCACTGAACCCTGCATGCCGTACCGACAATACCATTACACAGCCATTGAGCTCTGCATGCTGTACCAGCAGTGTCATCACACAGCCACTGAGTTTTGCATGCCATACCGGCAATACCATTACACAGCCGTGGAGCTCTGCATGCCGTACCGGCAATACCATAACACAGCCATTAAGCTCAGCATGCTGTACTGGCAATGCCATCACACAGCCACTGAGCTCTGCATGCCATACCAGAAATGCCATCACATGCCATTGAGTTCTGTATTCCGTATCAGCAATACCATCACACAGCCATTAAGCTCTGCATGCCGTACCAGCAATGCCCTTACACAACCATTGAGCACTGCACTTGTCTGGGAGATTTTAATGTGGTATATAATAAGAACCCTGAGAAACAAAGTTGCCCTGATGGAGGGGGATTTTTCCCCCCCCCTAAATGCGGTGGATACCGTTGTTACATTGCTGTCAAGAATTAAGGTTGTATGGACTTCTCATCTTATCCCTTGGCTCTCTGTTTCTTCTGTGTGCGCAATCTTCTCAAGACGAGGTCACCCCAACTTCATGTTTCTCGAGTGGCCTAGATCCTTTAAACGGGGACCATTACCAACTCCAGAACATCAAGTCCAGAGCCTCGATTTGTATCTCACTTTGTTCTACATCGCTCACACTGGCAGCTATTCCATTCCGTTTTCCTGTATATTTTGGTCCCTTCCTGATGATTGAGTTCAAATAAACATCAGTTGTGAGATGTCTGCACACAACAGTTGTATTTTTATTGTGCCGGGATTGGCGATAAAATTCTCAAGTTTAAAAAAAAAAAAAAACAATCCTGTAGGCTGAAAATGTTTGAACAGTTCCATGTTTTGAAAGTCATCCCATGACCATGCAGTTGACTTTCCGAAAGTCAAATCGGCGGTTCACTTTGGAAGGGGATTTTCTCTTATCTCAGTAAATGAGGTGGACAAAAAAGAGTGGATGGAGAGGATAAAGGTCCACTCTAATATAAAAAACATTGGCGATCAGATCCTGTGATCTGTTCTGCCGTAAATACGATCAAAAGCCAGTTGGCCATGACTGAAATTGCCGGAAAATGGCTGCATGTATAGATATCATTGCAATTACTGAGAAACCGGAGTAGAACACCCTTACACTGTAGTGATAGTTGTAAAAGCCACATTATATTGCACCTGCCTTCCACGCCCCTTTCGGTTATATCATTTCATCGCCCGTATCTCTCCATGTAGACATTTGCATTGTGCATTTAATGTAGCAGCCAGTTTCTTAATGAAATTAGCACTAGTGGACGGGAATCATGTAGGCCCCTCTTCGGGGAAGCGTGTCACACGGCACTAATTTCATAGCCATATTCATGAGAGAGCCATTTCCTAGATTGGCCGAGCAGATGCTTATAGGCAAAAAAAAATAAATATATATATATATATATATATATATATATATATATATACAGTATTGTGCAAAAGTTTTAGGCGGGTGTGAAGAAATGCTGTCAAGTAAGAATGCTTTCATAAATATATACCGTATTTTAATTGTTTATTTTTATCAATTTCCAAAATGCAAAGTGATCAAACAGAAGAAAAATCCAAATCAAATCAATATTTGGTGTGACCACCCTTTGCCTTCAAACCAACATCAATTCTTCTAGGAACACTTGCAACTCGGCAGGTAGGTAGGTTATTCCAAACATCCTGAAGAACTAACCATAGATCTTCTGTGGATGTAGGCTTCCTTAAATCCTTCTATTCCTCCATCCCAGACACACTCTATGATATTGAGATCAGGGCTCTGTGGGGGCCAAACCATCACTTCCAGGACTCCTTGTTCTTCTTTACGCTGAAAATAGTTCCTAATGACATTGGCTGTATGTTTGGGGCCATTGTCCTGCTGCAGAATACATTTGAGGCCAATCACATGCCTCCCTGATAGTATGGCATGATGAGTATCTGCCAGTATTTCTCCATATTGATAACACCATTGATCAGGCAAGGTTGCAGGCTGTAGATGCAGGACTGTAGTTTCAGCCAAGGAAACCTAATGTAAGAGATGTAATACACATCATGCTTACTTCCCTTCCACATCTGAAGATGTCCAGCAGTGCCATCTGCACAGAACTGGCAGAAACCAGTGGGACCCAGGTACACCCATCTACTGTCCTGAAAAGTCCTCTGGAAGAGATGGTTTGGCCCCCAAAGAGCCCTGATCTCAACATTATGGAGTCTCTGGAATTACATGAAGAGACAGAAGGATTTGAGGCAGCTGACATCTACAGAAGATCTGTGGTTAGTTCTTCAGGATGTTTGGATCAATGGGACTCCCCAGTCTCTGGAAAATCAGATCCGGCTGAGTCGGGGAACGAGGGAGTCCTTGATATGGGGGCTTCCTTCTCCGGCGCTTCGGCTGGGAAAATCCTTCCTCCCCTTGTATTGGACGGTGGTCACCACGGATGCCAGTCTGTCCGGCTGGGGAGGTGTCCTCGGCAAACATTCGGCTCAGGGGATCTGGACACTGGAAGAGTCCAGACTGCCGATCAATGTCTTGGAACTCTGAGCGATCAGACTGTGTCTGTATCATTGGACGTTTTGTCTTCAGGGCTGTCCAGTGCGCATTCAATCAGAAAATGCCAATGTCAATCGTCAAAGGGGCACAAGAAGTGTCCTGCCCGCTCTGGAGATAGCCGGCAATCTAAGGTGGGCAGAACGGTTCGTTCTAGCCCTCTCTGCTATACGCATTCCCGGGGTGGAAAATTGGCAGGCGAATTATCTCAGTTGGCAGGCGTTGGACCACGGAGAGTGGTCCCTTCATCCGTAGGTGTTTCATTAGCTGTCTCTTTGATGGGGCACCCCCCCCCCCCTTCTGAGATGGATCTGGTGGCAGCTCAGCTTAACAGAAAGATGCAGAGGTTTGTAGTTCGGTCAAGGGATCCTCTGGGGAATTCCACAGATACGCTGGTGGCCAATGGGGTCAGTATCAGCTGATTTACACCTTCCCTTCTCTCAAGCTTCTGCCCAGACTGCTACGCAGGATCAAGGCAGAAGGGATTCCGGTCATCTTAGTGGCTCTGGACTGGCCTTGCCAAGCTTGGTATGCTGATCTGGTGCGGCTGGTCGCCGACGTTCCTTGGAAGCTTCCTCTCAGGTAGGATCTTCTGTCCCATGGGCCGATCTTCCATGCTTCTTTACAGACGCTGGCTTTGGCGGCTTGGCTGTTGAACGCCAGGTGCTGAAGGATAGGGGTTTATCTGAGTCAGTGATTCCTACCCTGTGGAAAGCTAGAAAATCTACTTTTAGGAAGACGTACATTGAGTGGTGTGAGTCTCTTGCGGTTCCTCCTTGCTCCTTCTCGGTGGCTCGGATCTTAACCTTCCTTCAATGGGGGTTGAACAGAAATGGACCTTGCGTACCATCAAGGGCCAGGTGTCGGCCTTGGCAGTCTTCTTCCAATGACCTTAGGGCACACACTCCCTGGTGCGTACCTTTCCTCAGGGTGTCCGACATTTGGTTCCTCCAGTGCGGGCTCCGTTGCTGCCTTGGGATCTTAATTTGGTGCTTTCAGCTCTGCGGAAGAATACTTTTGAAAATATTCGGGAGATTCCCCAACTTACGTTGTCCCAGAAGGTGGCCTTTTTAGTGGCTATCACTTCTGCAGGGTGTTGGAACTAGCGACGTTGTCCTGTTGTTCACCTTACCTGATGATTCACAGGGATAAGGTAGTTCTTCGCCCCGTCCGCCGTTGCTTCCTAAGGTTGTCTCTGACTTTCCTTTGAATGAAGACATTGTGTTGCCTTCCCTGTGTCCCAGGCCTAAACATCCAAAGGAAATTGCCTTGCATGCCTTGGATGTGGTCTGAGCAATTAGGGTGTACCTGGCAGCTATGGAGTCTTTCAGGAAATCAGACTCTCTATTTGTGCTCACGGATGGACCTCAAAAAGAGTTGTCCGCTTTCTCTGCGACCATTTCCAGATGGATCAGACAGATGGTGGTTCCATCAGGGATCAGTTTCCTCCTTTCTCTGTCAAGGCACACTCTACTAGGGCAGTTAGTGCCTCCTGGGCTTTCCGTCATCAGTCGTCAGTGATGCAGGTTTGCAAGGCGGCCACCTGGTCGTCGATGCACACTTTCACAAACTTTTATAAAGTGGGTTTGTTGGCATCTGCGGATGCTTCCTTTGGGGCCGCAAGGTTTTGCAGGTTGCTGTTTAAGAGGACCTGATCCTCTTTGAGGGTGTATTGTTTTTTTCAGGTGGGCTCCAGTTGTTTGGTTGAGCCCCTGTTGCCTGGTTGGCTAATGTTTATTCCCACCCCCTAACACTGCTTTAGGATGTCCCAATGGTTATGAATACCAGGAGCTGTGTCCATCAATGAACGAAAGAGGAAATGGGATTTTTGACCGTAAAATTCATTTCTCTGATGTTCATTGATGGACAGAGCACCCACCCCTCTGTGGAGTTATTATTCTCCTGACACTGCTTGTTACAAAATCGAGTACCTATAGCAGAGAAGGGGAGTATACCCCCTAGGACTGCCTATGGGTTTAGCCAGAATTTTTCTTCCTAGTGTCCTACTCCTGTAGGGGGGCAGTATAACCCAATGGTTATGAATACCCGGAGCTGTGTCCGTCAATGAACATCAGAGAAATGGATTTTAAGGTAAGTCAAAAATCCCATTATTCACACTTCTCTGTCTGAAAGCATTCTTCATTTACAGCATTTTTTCACACCTGTCCAAAACTTTTGCACAGTATTGTATATGTATGTACAATATATATGTTCCCTGTTCCTCTTCAGCTGCAAGCTTAAAATAGATAGTGTCCTGGCCTCCCCCCCCCCCCCTTCCCTTCCCCATCCACCGCCTAATCGAAGGTGGCTAATTCTCCCAGTAGCGTTGGGTTGAACGAATGAGTATGCAGAGCTTCAGACGGATGAAATGTGGTAAGTTTATGAAAGTGTGTATTAAAGTCAGTGCCGGGTCTCTAATTTCACTGCAGTATGCCAAAACACTGAGTTTCTTATTTCAGTTACTGTGATCTTCAGGGAGGTTAATTTCCATGACGAACTGCAGGCCATGTGCTTAAAGGATTTATCTAATTAGAATGACACTTTTTTTTTCCTTCTTCTTTTTGAGAAAATATAAAAGAACTTGGATGGATATTTAAACGCTGGCGGGAGCAACGTCCGCGTACTGAATCTTGCCTCTGGCTGCTTTATGCTGCTGTCCAGTGGTGGTTACAAGCTCCTTTTGATGGAATCTTAAAGTGAACCTTCCCTCGCTTTTTCTTATTTCTTCCATCAAGCTCCTCTGCCCCTCCCCCCATTATCAGTCTTCAAATTGCAGACATTTTTTCGGGGGTGGGGGATACCTATTTTTGGTGGAGCATAATCAACTCTTTCATCTTTCTTGCCTAGGTGAGATAGATGTCCCCCGCCTGCCCAAAGCCTCCTGGGATAGCAACGTCATGGATCTCAGAAGGCTTCGGTAAAGCATCATCAGGAGGCCAGCTGCTAGGACCTGGAATAGACAGCCAGTCTACTGCCTCGTTCCTCTGTTATCTGCATGGCAGGAACAGCATCCACCAACTAAATATTGCCTCTCGCTGCTGTTCAGTGGTGGTTACAAGCTCCTTTTAAAGGAATCTTAAAGTGAAACTTTACTCACTTTTGCTTGTTCCTTTTCATGTTGCTCCTCTACCCCCATTATCAGTCTTCAGATTGCAGACATTTTTTCGGGGGTGGTGGGGATACCTATTTTTGGTAGAGCTTAGTCAACTCTTTCATCTTTCTTGCCTAGGTGAGATAGATGTCCCCCTCCTGCCCAAAGCCTCCTGGCTAACGTCACAGATCTCAGAAGGCTTTGGGGCGGCATCATCAGGAGGCCAGCTGCTAGGACCTGGAATAGACTGCCAGTCTACTGCCTGGTTCCTCTGTTATCTGCATGGCAGGAGCAGCGTCCACCAACTAAATCTTGCCTCTCGCTGCTGTTCAGTGGTGGTTACAACCTCCTTTTGAAGGAATCTTAAAGTGAAACTTTACTCGCTTTTGCTTGTTTCTTTCATGTTGCTCCTCTACCCTGATTATCAATCATCAAATTGCAGCCAATTTTTTTTTTTGGGGGGGGGGGGATTATACCTATTTTTGGTGGAGCATAACCAACTTTTACATCTTTCTTGCCTAGGTGAGATAGATGTCCCCCACCTGCCCAAAGCCTTTTGGGATAGCAACGTCACAGATCTCAGAAGGCTTTGGGGCGGCATCATCAGGAGGCCAGCTGCTAGGACCTGGAATAGACTGCCAGTCTACTGCCTGGTTCCTCTGTTATCTGCATGGCAGGAGCAGCGTCCACCAACTAAATCTTGCCTCTCGCTGCTGTTCAGTGGTGGTTACAACCTCCTTTTGAAGGAATCTTAAAGTGAAACTTTACTCGCTTTTGCTTGTTTCTTTCATGTTGCTCCTCTACCCTGATTATCAACCATCAAATTGCAGCCAATTTTTTTTTGGGGGGGGATTATACCTATTTTTGGTGGAGCATAACCAACTTTTACATCTTTCTTGCATAGGTGAGATAGATGTCCCCCTCCTGCCCAAAGCCTCCTGGAATAGCCATGTCACAGATCTCAGAAGGCTTCGGGGCGGCATCATCGGGAGGCAAGCTGCTAGGACCTGGAAGAGACAGCCAGCTTACTGCCTGGTTCCTCTGTTATCTGCAATGCAGGAGCAATGTCTGTGTACTAAATCGTGCCTCTGGCTGCTGTATGCTGCTGTCCAGCATTTGGACAATTTCCATATGTTAGGCTTTTCATTTGTGTATTTTGCCATTTGGACAGTTCCATACGTTAAACGTTCTCTAACTGGATGAAGTGGAGAGTGTGATGTCACGGCCCTGCCTCTCCACCTCGTCCAAGCGGCTGACCTCGAACAGCCACTTGGCCCGAGACCCAGAAGCTAGTGGAGATCATTGTTCTAGCGGTGTCTACTATAGTGATTTCAAGCTTCTAGAGGTCCCCCACATTTTATTCACATAGCTATACCGTTCCAAGCTGGACAAATGTATAGAGTCTTATTGCCTGGTTCCTCTGTTATCTGCATGGCAGGAGCAATGTCTGCATACCAGGGCTTTTTTTCAGCGGGAACGCGGGGGAACGCAGTTCCGGCACCTCCAGCAGTGAATGTATGTAATGGCAAGGGGTGTTGGAGGGTCTGTTGATGCTGGCTGCTGGGGGGCTCTATTGTTCCAGGAGGGGGATCTATTTTTGCATGATGGAGGTTATTGTTGCTGCTGGGGGGGGGCTTATGTTGCTGTTGGGGTTTAGTTATTGCTGGAAGGGATCTACTGTTGAGAGAGGGGTCTGTTCTTGCTGGCTGTTGGGGAATCTATTGTTGCTGAAGAGCATCTATTTTTTTGTGGCAATCTGTTATTGCTGGGGCGATCTATTGTTGGTGGGGGAACTATTGTTGAGGGAGTGGTCTATTGTTGGCTGCTGGAGAGTCTATTGATGCTGGCAAATCTGTTATTGCTGCTGAGTCTATTGTTGTTGGGATCCATTTTATCTGGGAAGAAAAATCTATTTTTGTTGGGAAGGATCTATTGCTTCTGGCTGCAGGGGATCTACTTTCCTACTTTTCTTGTTGTTGACAAATTCCATACAAATTACTTATCACCATAAAATGTTACTTGGTTCTGTATTCTCTAAAAAGGGGCGGTACTGGGAGGTGGAATTGGGGGTGGAACCATAGGAAGTTGCTCCGAGGTGGTTAGGGGGTGGATCCAAGGGGTGTTGCTCAGAGGTGGGTAGGGGGCAGAACCAAGGGATGTTGCCCAAAGGTGGGTATGGGGGCGGAAATAAGATTTAAAAGGGAGGAGTTCCTGCACCTTTTCTCTGAGAAAAAAAAGCTCTGCTGCATACTAAATCTTGCCTCTGGTGGCTGTAGGCTGCTGTCCAGTGGTGGTTACCTTAAAGTGACCCTTCACTCCCTTTTGCTTGCTCCTCTACACCCATTATCAATCTTCAAATTGAAGCCAATTTTTGGGCGGTGGGGGGATACCTATTTTTAGTGGAGCTTAGACTACTTTTCTTGTCTAGGCTAGAACGATGTCCCTCCGTGCCCAAAGCCCCGTGGGATAGCCACGTCCTACATCTCAGAAGGCTTCATCAGGAGACCAGCTGCTAGAATCCAGAAGAGACAGCCAGCCTACTGGTGACGTTACAAAGAAGATGACAGCTCTGGACCTTGAGTGCTTCAGAATTCTCAGTGCTGGTGGGTTGGTGCTGGCTGCACTGTATGGGGTTGAGTCGAGTTGTCCTAAGCCTGCAAACAAAAAATAGGGAAAGGGGATGGAAAAAGGACCACAAGAAAATCACTCAAACGCCATGAAAGTCCTGGGGCGTGAGGATGTTACACCAAATGAAAATATGACTATCCAGATACCTAGCGGCTTGTAGCCGGCGAGCCAGGCAACTGAAAGCATATGAAAAAAATGAACAAGAAGAAGTTGCATAGAAGGCTCAAACAGGGGTATAAGGTGGATAAAAAATGTACTTTATTGAAACAGATAAAAACTGCAAAGGCAATCAATGAATACAAAATACAGAGAGCCCATGGACATTGGATAAAACCACAAAGCAAAAGGTCCACCTCTATGATAACACTGGTACCCCATTAAGGCTCCGCCCACCACCCAATCAACATCGGGCCGTCCTGAAGAAGCGTGCTGCGTCACGCGAAATGCGTTGACGTCACACGCGGTTATGCCTCACTACTTTGGCTCCGCCCACCCCCGGATCTCCACACTGCTGCCGCTGCTCCTGTTTTGAACGGCTGAAGTTTGGTCACAGCTTTCGTCCCACCACAATCACGGCAATCTCCCGCACCTCTGGTTGGCACCACGGCACCTCCATACTCTCTACTGTGTGACTGTTTCAATAAAGTACATTTTTTATCCACCTTATACCCCTGTTTGAGCCTTCTATGCAACTTCTTCTTGCTCATTTTTGTCCTAAGCCTGCAGCCTGCACACATCACATGGGACACACTTAGTTCGTTTGGAAATGTTTTTGCAGTGAACATATCAAAAAATAGTTTTTGCCCGGAGTTTTTGCTTTAAGGGAAGAGGACCTGCCATGCAAAGTTGAAAACAAAGAGCTGTCATGATTCTGCAGCCTGGGTAAAAGATGAGATGCAGAGTACGCTTTCTGGCACTCGTTCCAACATTTGCTCTCTTGTTCTCTATGCACGCAATGTTGTGTCAATGGTGACATTAAATTACAGGCGATCGTTTAGAGCCAGTCAGGAGCCAATGGCTCATACTGGAAGGTTTTTGCTGTGGCAAGAAAATGAGTGAGTATTGCCTGTGCCGGGAGTGGAGTGCTTAGAAAGAATTTCAAGGAGCTGTACAGCAAAGCTTTTGCCTAAACCCAAATTAATGCCGTTATATAGGTAATAAAATATTAAATTAAACTATCAAAGCTGAATTTTGATTGGTATCCACCTAATCCGCTGTACAGCATCACTCAGACTGGGAGCGGGAGGGGCAGCACTAGGGCCAAGCAGGTGTACTGAATAGACAAAGGGAGCTGAGAGCAGAGAGATGAGCTCATCAGTCTGCTGCTACTCCTTTGTTCTATCACCACCTGGGGACAGGCATATGACTTGGCTGTATTGCTTTACCTAAATTTAAAAAAAGTAAGGCCACCAACCTGGATTTGGTAGAGCCGTGTACATCTCCGGACCGGCTGGAGTCTCTTATACAGGGGAGGTTTTTTTCAGCAGGAACGCGGGGAAACGCAGTTCAGGCACCTCCAGCTCTGAATTTATGTAATGACAAGGGGTTCAGGGTCTACTGATGCTAGCTGCTGGGGGATCTATTTTGTGGGTGGGGGCTATTGTTGCTAAGGGGGGTCTCTTGTTTCTGGAAGGGGATCTACTGTTGCTGGAGATGGGTCTTATGTTGCTGGAGGTCAGTTATTGCTTCGGAGGGATCTAGTGATGAGGGTTGCAGAGAAATTTGTTGTTGCTGCTGGGGGGTCTGCTAAGGGAGGAGCATTTTGTTGCGGGTGATCCATTGTTGCTTGGGGGGGGGGGTCTATTGTTGCTTGCTGCTGGAGAGTCTATTGGTGCTGGCTGCAGGGAGATATGTTATTGCTGCTGGGAATTTTTTCTTGCTGGGGGACTGGGTATTTTGTTGTGGGTGGTCCATTGTTGCTGGGGGGATCTATTGTTGCTGGCTGCTTACTTGTTAATAACAAATTCCATACACATTAATTAGCTCAATACTTGTTACTTTGTTCTGTATTCTCTAAAGGGGCAGTACTGGGAGGTGGGTAGGGGGTGGAACCTAGGAATGGTACAAGAGGTGGGTAGGGGGTGGAACCTAGGAATGGTACACGAGGTGGGTAGGGGGTGGAGACAAGGGGTGACTCGAAAAAGGGGGGTTCCTGTACCTATTGTCTGAGAAAAAAATCCCTGCTCTTATATTTGGGAAATCTTGCACAAAGCATCAGTCTTGGTTGCTCATAGCAATCGGTTATATGCCATTGTTTTCAAACCTTCTTTACGAAATGAAAGGTGAAATTGGGTTGCTTTTGGCATCTTTTAGACCGTTCCGTACAATGACCTCATCATTTGTAGTTCTCACCATTTGGGAAGTTCTCTACATTACAGTGTTACTAAACCCAGGCCCCTGCAGTCACTATATCTGGTCACCCACAGTACACAGAACATGGAAACCCAATTATTTTAGTAAATATAAACTGCTAAATCCTTTTTCTCATCAGCAGTATATAGCAGTCTTGTGACTTCTATCAGTGTCTGGTTAAAGCTTGTAGGAGGAGTTTTCATTCTACTCTGACTGTCCTATCAGGATGCATGACCCCTGACCTTCTGTCTGGATCATGCTGATTGGCCATGTGCTGATCACATGCACCCCCCCCCCCCCCAAGAGCCGGAAACTAGTGGAGATCACTGGAGTAGCGGTGTCTACAGCAGTGATTTACAGCTTCTAGAGGTCTCCCACTGGTATTTTCTATACATGGCTATACCGGTCCAAGCTGGACAAATGTAAATATGTAAAAATATCCATATCTGACATTCTACTTTTAGAGCCCATTCAGACAGGGGCGACACGACTTGAATTGAAGTCAAAGCAAGTCGCCTCCAGGTCGCCCCAAAGTAGTACAGGACCCTTTTTCTAAGTCGGAGCGACTTGTGTCGCTCCTATTTGAACGGGTCCTGTGCTAATCAATGGCAGGCGACCGACCGCGACTTGTCAGGCGACCAAGTTGCCTGACAAGTCGCGCTAGTTTGAATGGACCCTTAAACTCAATTTGAAGAAGTCGAGGCTTCATGTACAGTTTGAGTCTATGGTCCAAGGAGCTCCATAGGGCACAGGGATTGACTTGAAGGCCAATCAGTTTAAAGCCTAACATAGGTACTTGCAGGCACCTTTAGGCACTGCTGTTACAATGACGAAAGCCCAGTATAGGTATGCATTTTATAGGAACAATATTTTACGGAAATAAAGTTATAGCTAGTTCAGTATTACATTGGCCCGAGAACGTATTTTTTCTTGTCAGGTGGAAACTGATGCTTTTTAGGATTGTTCCATATTTTAGATTGTCTGTTCTAAAAAAGCTGGTACTAATGGAAACAAACGAAGATTAGCTACCAGCAACGCAACATAACACTGCGGAAAACATTGCAGAGGCTTTGTCATTCTACGAACGGAAGGCTGGACAAGCGATAAGTCCACTTAATGCCCTTTATAAACACTTTCCATTTTCATGGCAAGCTTGGAACATCTTGAGATTTGCAAAATTTATACTAAATGGCCTTACTTTTGGTTTCATGGATGTATAAGGAAACAAATGGTCTTAAAAATTCATCATTTTCAAAAATGTAATCCAACCCGTAATTAGTAGTAAACACCTTTAGTTGAATACTACCTCTACTTTATGCTCAGTTCTTTTAAATTGGTCTGGTTAGTGGTTACCTCTGTGGATCTTCCAGGAAGCCCTAAGATATCTATACAGAAAATAGAGAATAATTAGAGATACTTGTATTTATAAAATAAGAATGCCACCTGTCTGGCAAACCCTTTATAAGTTTCATATTGTAGAACATTTTCATTGGTTACCTTGTAATTGATTAATTATATATGAGAGGTAAAATAAAGGGTTCAACATGCTATGTTTTTTCAGTTTGTTAGGCCAGAGGTCTTAAATATAATTTTTTTGGGGATGCCAAGATTACTAGCTTGTATGTATTGTTATGGCAGGCACTGAACTTTAGCAGGCCAACAGACGGGGTCCCACCATCTTTTTTATTCCCACAAGCTTTACCTAATTACTAGCCACATATAGATTGGCTACCTTTCTGCATATTAACCACTTAAGCCCCGGAAGATTTTACCCCCTTCCTGACCAGGGGGTATTTTGCGATTCGGCACTGCGTGACTTTAACGGACAATTGCGTGGTCGTGCGACGCCGTACCTAAACGACGTCCTTTTTTTCCCAAAAAACAGAGCTTTCTTTTGGTGGTATTTGATCACCTGTGAGATTTTTTGATCACGCGCTATAAACAAAAAAAGAGCGTCAATTTTGCAAAAATAACAATATTTTTCACATTTTTTTATATGAAATTCCCCCCAAAAAAATGTAAAAATCAAAATTTTTTAACATTTTCGGCCAATTTGTTTTATGCTACATATGTTTGGTAAAAAAATCACAAAAAGCGTATTTTGATTGGTTTGCGCAAAAGTTATCGCGTTTACTAACAAAGGGAAAGATTTTTGTTGTTTTTTTTTTTAACGCGTAATGGCGGCGATCTGCGTTTTTTTTTGCGGTACTGCGACATTGCGGTGGACAGATCGGACCCTTGACTGACATTTTTGACACTTTTGGGGTTACCAGTGACATTACTGCAGTAATCAGTGCTAAATATATGCACTGTTACTGTAAAAATACACTGGTAGTGAAGGGGTTAACTTTATTTGAGAGGGAGGGGCTGTGTGTGTGTCCCTAGGGGTGTGATTCTAACTGTGATTGGCTGTGGCTTGAGCTGTAGGAACAATGATCAACGGTCCTACATAGTAGAACCGTATGATCAGTGTTTCTACACAGGGGAGAATGACAGGCGGCTTGTTTACACTAGCTGCCTGACTTTTTCCCTCTCCCCCGACGATCGCAGAGTGACCGGCGGACTTCGGGTCCGCCGGTCACACGCGTGGGGGGGGGGTTCGTGACCGCGCGGGAGCGCGCCTCCGACGGCGCGCGCTCGCTCCCCAGAGCCTCACAGGCTAGTGACGTTTATATACGTCATTTTGCCTGTGAGGGGCTGACCGCCGCAGTATATCTACTTGCGGCGGTCGGCAAGTGGTTAACATTTCAAGTGAATAATGTAGTCATCTTATACGCCGGCAAATGCGGTATTCTTTTTTTCCTAACATAATCAATACCTCCCTCCTCTTTAGCAGCAGAAATTGAATGTCTATGGCCTCCAAAGTTTATTTACATTGAGCATCATAAGTCCTCTCTCTCCTGCCCATGTCTGTGCAGTACAGCCCCAAAGACTTCTACGAGGCCGTATTCCAGCTGGGAGATGAGCCCCATAGGATCCCATTTGGCAGTAATTTGCAGGCGTGGCTGGAAGTAAGAAGGCTTGTGGCACTTGACGTAAGGGAATACAGAAGGCTATGAGCATCAGATCTCCGGAAATATGAATCTGTGGAGGGGGGAGGGTGGAATTGGTTAGGTCAGGGCCAAGGGGCAAAAATAAGAGCACTTATCCTTTTACCAAAATGTTGTGTTGTCCCTAGAAAAGTAATAAAGGGGAAATCTTCCAATGGGGACACTAGTTCTGGTGACCTTGGGGTCCCCCAAGGAACTCCCCTAATTTGCAGGGATTTCCTCTCACTTCCTGTCCCATAGCCAAACAGGAAGTGAGAGGAAATCCCTGCAAATTAGGGGAGAGGGAAGGAAAATCTCTGGAATGGGACACAGATGGTGAAAACAAAATCTAACAGGGGTTATTATTCACTCTATCCAAAATGAAAAAAAGAAATGTGCTTATAGTTGTACTTTAGGGCAGAGGCGTAACTAGAACCTTCAGGGCCCCTGTGCAAGAAACCATGAAGGGCCCCTCGGACCCCTGGCCAGGGCCCTTCCCTTCAAGCCTGTGGCTCTTCCCACTGCTCTTTGGACCCTTTACTCTCGTTGCGGGGCCCTTTATTACGGTCCCGCAGTGGGACCCTTTCACAAGTCCTGCAAAGACAGCAGAACACAAGTAAACTGGATGGGAGGAGTGGCGAGGGCAACATACAGAGGAACCAATCTCCTCTATTTTCCTCCTACAGCTATAGGAGGAAAAAGGAGGACAGTGATTTCTCTACATCCTGCCCCCACTGCCCCTCCTATCCAG
Organism: Pelophylax lessonae; assembly: GCF_965119305.1. Classification (NCBI taxonomy): domain Eukaryota; kingdom Metazoa; phylum Chordata; class Amphibia; order Anura; family Ranidae; genus Pelophylax; species Pelophylax lessonae. The sequence continues at coordinate 32,026,917 of NC_138779.1, read as the reverse complement.
GTGTACAGGGGAGCCGTGCAGGCCCCCTGGAGCATGGGGCCCGGTTGCAATTGCACCCCCTGCAACCCCTGTAGTTACGCCCCTGCTTTAGGGTAAATTGTGGATGTGTTGACTTGCTCTTCCCAGTGGAATGATCTGTTTTGTATGGGGTTAGCTTTCACTGCAAAAGTTGCTACATTGGTGGGTCCATAATTCAACCTTCACACGTCTCGATCTTTTGTTTTGTTTTTTTTTCATTGGAATGTTGGATAGGTTTTTTTCGGGGAGTTTTTTTGACGCTGTTAGTTTATTCAATACAAATAACTGGTAACAATAAAAGAGTGCATGTGATTCGGAGAATGAAGTTATCACAGTATGTGCTGAACAACTTTTGATAATACATGGCAGTCCTATAATTTGTAAGTAAAGCTCCCAACGTGTCCTCCCGGCCTCTTAGCAAAAAACTTCAGCCCACGGAAGTTGCCCAAGGGTTTCAGATCAATTGTAATCAACAACTTGACATGGTACAAGGAAACGGCCTGGCTGACTTTTACAAAGATTAGGTGCTAAGAGACCACATTTATATAAGATAGCCAGGGCTCAGGGTCTAGCTCCAGTTACATCCAAGGGCTGCTAGGATTACATCCGCAGATCAGAGGCCCGGGGAAGACGTTATCCTCCAGATCAGCTTGCATGACTTTTAGTAAAATTAGGTGTTAAGAAATGACATTTATGTAAGTTGCATCTTGGGGTCTGATTACACTGCTGGCTGAGGACGTTGTGGCACAGGCGGTAACTATTATACAATTTCGCTAGGATTCTTCACAACAATAAAAAGGAGGAACGAACACAAAGTGCAAAGATAATTTGTGATTTTTGAGTTATTACTTGTTATCTTTTAGAGATTACGTTGATTATCAGGGTGTAACGTCAACCATGTTGAGTAGAGTTTTAATGGATATATATCTTTATTAAAGTTGTATCTAGACTTTTATAGGCAATAAAGACATTGCAGAGTTTAGAGTGCCCTCTACCCATTCCTTCTACCAAAGGCAGTTTTTCTAAGAGGTCATGATATACACTATATTGTCAAAAGTATTGGGACACCTGCCTTTACACGCACATGAACTTTAATGGCATCCCAGTCTTAAGCCCCGTACACACGATAAGAAATTCGGAAGGGAAATTTCGTCCAACGACCGATCTGCCAATTTTCGGATTGTTAAGCCCCGTACACACGCACCGATTGTCGTCCGAACGATCGGCCGTCTTTTGTCCAGTGTTGTTGTGTTGGTTGAAATGTGCTCTAGACTGCACATGAATTTTGTCGGCCAACAACAACCAACTTCAGAAGTGATGTCATGTGCTGGTTAACTTTCCGTGTGTTTTTTCTTCTCTGAGCATGCCCAGTCTTGCTCATCTGGCTTTTGTTGGCCAAAATCTGTACTGACTGATGAACAACCGGCCGTTCTGGTGACGGCCAACAAAAATTTTATAGCATGCAGACCAGATCTTGTTCGGCCGAAAAGTCGCAGTCGGTTGTCGGAAGCATCATACTAACAAGCCGAAAATCGGCCGATTGGGCGTTAGCCGAAAATTCACGGCCAATAATCGATGCGTGTGTACGGGGCATAAGTATGATGTTTCCAACAACCGACTCCGACTTTTCGGCCGAAAAAAATCTGGTGTGCAGACTATAAAATTTTTGTTGGCCGTCAAAACACGTCCGATTTTCGTGCAGTCAGTACAGATTTCGACAGGGAAAAATCTTATGAGTAAGACTAGGCATGCTCAGATAAGAAAGAACACAAAGAAAGCAAACCAACACATGACATCACTTCTGAAGTAGATTTTTGTTGGGCGAGAAAATTCGTGTGCAGTCTAGAGCACATTCCAACCAACAAAACACAACTTGGACAAAAGAGGGACGACCGGTTGGCCGATAATCGTTGCGTGTGTACGAGGCTTTAGTCTGTAGGATTCAATATTGAGTTGGCCCACCCTTTGCAGCTATAACAGCTTCAACTCTTCTGAGAAGGCTGTCCACAAGGTTTAGGAGTGTGTCTATGGGAATGTTTGACCATTCTTCCAGAAGTGCATTTGTGAGGCCAGGCATTGATGTTGGACAAGTAGGCCTGGCTTGCAGTCTTCGCTCTAATTCATCCCAGAGGTGTTCTGTCGGGTTAAGGTCAGGACTCTTAGCAGGCCAGTCAAGTTCTTCCACCCTGAACTTGCTCATCCATGTCTTTATGGACCTCGCTTTGCTAAAATATAAAAATGTATGTATGTATCATTTTTTTTTAGTTTGGAAAAGAATAACATTGTTTGAATGATGCCTAATTTTATATCCTTGAATCTTGCAACACAGATTGTTGCAGTAGCAGAATTCCAGCTTGGGAAACTTCATTTCACTGAGCGGAGAGCATTGCCATTAATAGGGTTTGTGTGATCTCCTCCTACTCTAACTGGACAATTTGGGAAGAACCCTTTGGTTCCTCCAGAAGTTGCTAGGGGAGGGGTTCCTTGAGCAATTGCTGCCTCTTATGCCGGTCATACACTATACGTAAAATCGTTCAAACCCATTTTCGAAAAACAAACACTCGGCGGTGAGAGCAAACGATTGTGCCATCATGTAATGAACGATAAATCGTTCAACGGACATAAATGAATCAGTTTTTTGTTCGTTTTTTCACATATACCTAGTGCAAACAGTTTGGATGAGAAACACAATAACCTTTTTAATTTATCGTTGTTTCAGGAGAAAATTTCCAAACTCGTCCTTTGTTTTTTCGGCTCCAAAGCGTTACAACCGATTACCGATTTGTGCCCATTAACTGGCCGAAAAATGAAAGAACTGTCCAAATGACTGAATTTTGGCCAATTTTTCATAAAGTGTATGGAGTGCATAAGATAAATAACCACTGACACCCTTTTTAGCAATCTGTAATAAGGGGATTCTTCATACTGACCACATAGATAAGGAGCATTCTTCCTATTGACCATCACTCTTATGTATTGTGAGCGTTACTAATTAACAGGGGTTCCTTGTGACCAGAAAGTAATTTCAAGGGTTCCACCATATTAAAAAGGTTGTGGAAGGCTGCTATATAATATATTGTTTGTCACACGAATAGCTTTCACCAGCTGGCAATGTGTCGTTGTAAGCACTAAAAACCATGCTATCTTTACATCAATAGGACTAGGGTTTCTTGGCAGTATGTCACCTCCGAGCAGCTGATCTGTTGAACAGTGGACCAAAAGTGGGGCCGTCAAAGAATATGGTTCATGTTTGTTTTCATAGCGTAGCCTGGTTGTGTAGGACAGTGATTCTCAACATGTGGAACATGTACCCCTGTACACTTCTATCAGCTTTACGGGATACTCCTATCTGCCAGATTAAACTTATAATAGTCTGAAAGTTTATTAAGTACTTAATTGTATACAAGACATACTGTAGTTTCCTTCATATTTAGGTTATCTTTTAAATACAGTATGGGCAAAAACTTTACTGGTTTTAGTACACCAGGGTGGGGTAAATTTATTGTAATACAAGAGTACATAATACATTAGGGATGAAATCCCTTACCCCATTTCTTTAAATTGTTGGATTCACCATTCTTTGACTTTAGAGAGGGGGTCTCCAAACTTCCTAAAAAAAGGGCCAGTTTACTGCTTTTTGTTCTTTTGGGGGAGGGGGGGGGGCGGACTATAGCCAGTGAAAATGGAAATGATTCAGCATCAATGGGAGGAATAGTGCCCCATTATTGGTATAAGTAGCAGGAACAGTGCACCATCCTTGGTATTAGTGACAGGACAGTGCCCCATGGTTGATGTCAGTGGGAGGAATGATGCTCCATGGTTGATGTCAGTGGGAGGAATTATGCGTCATGGTTGATGTCAGTGGGAGGAATAATGCCCCATGGTTGATGTCAGTTGGAGGAATGATGCCCCATGGTTGATGTCAGTGGGAGTAATGATGCCCCATGATTGATGTCAGTGGGAGTAATGATGCCCCGTGGTTGATGTCAGTGGGAGGAATGATGCCCCGTGGTTGATGTCAGTGGGAGGAATGATGCCCCGTGGTTGATGTCAGTGGGAGGAATGATGCCCCATGGTTGATGTCAGTGGGAGGAATGATGCCCCATGGTTGATGTCAGTGGGAGGAATTATGCCCTATTTGTGGGTGTCAGTGGAAGGAATAGTGCTCCATCGTTGGTTTCAGTGGGAGAAATAATGCCCAATTTGTTGGTGTCAGTGAAAGGAATGGTGTCTCAATATTGGTGTCAATAGGAGGAATAGTATCTCATGGACCGGACAGATGCAAGCAAAGGGCCACATTCGGACCTTGGGCTGCAGTTTGGGGACCCCTGCTTTAGAAGAACTGGAGGATAACAGAACATAGTGGGACTCTTCTTATTAAAACTCACCTCCCAAACCTGAACTTCGAATTTCCTAAACTTCTCAAGAAAATGAATGCCAATTGTTGCTCAGTAGGGCTGGTTTTTGGCTAATCTGGACATTTAAATGGCAGCAGCAGACACCCCAACTGACCCCAATAGTGCTCCATCGTTGGTGTCAGTGGGAGGAATAATGCCCAACTGTTGGTGTCAGTGAAAGGAATGGTGTCTCATTATTGGTGTCAATAGAAGGAATAGTATCTCATGGACCGGACAGAAGCAAGCAAAGAGCCACATCCGGCCCTTGGGCGGCAGTTTGGGGACCCCTGCTTTAGAGGAACTGGAGGATACCATAACATAGTGAGACTCTTCTTTTAAAAACTCACCTCCCAAACCTGAACTTCCAATTTTCTAAACGTCTCAAGAAAATGAATGCCAATTGTTGCTCAGTTTGGCAGTTTTTTTGGCTAATCTGGACATTTAAATGGCAGCAGCGGACACCCAAACTGACCACAATAGTGCTCCATCATTGGTGTCAGTGGGAGGAATAATGCCCAACTGATGGTGTCTCATTATTGGTGTCAATAGAAGGAATAGTATCTCAAGGACCGGACAGAGGCAAGCAAAGGGCCACATTCGGCCCTTGGGCTGCAGTTTGGGGACCCCTGCTTTAGAAGAACTGGAGGATACCATAACATAGTGGGACTCCTCTTATTAAAACCCACTTCCCAAACCTAAATTTCGAATTTCCTAAACCTCTCTAGAAAATGAATGCCAATTGTTGCTCAGTAGGGCTGTTTTTTTGGCTAATCTGGACATTTAAATGGCAGCAGCAGACACCCCAACTGACCCCAATAGTGCTCCATCGTTGGTGTCAGTGGGAGGAATAATGCCCAACTGATGGTGTCTCACTATTGGTGTCAATAGAAGGAATAGTATCTCATGGACCAGACAGAGGCAAGCAAAGAGCCACATCCGGCCCTTGGGCGGCAGTTTGGGGACCCCTGCTTTAGAGGAACTGGAGGATACCATAACATAGTGAGATTCTTCTTATAAAAACCCACCTCTCAAACCTAAACTTCCAACTTTCTAAACTTCTCAAGAAAATGAATGCCAATTGTTGCTCAGAAGGGCTGGTTTTTGGCTAATCTGGATGTTTAAATGGCGGCAGCAGACACCCCAACTGATGCCAGAGAGAAAGATCAATTTTGGGGATTTGAAAACGTCTGGTGGCTGACCATTGAGATACAATGGTTGCAGGAGGTAACCGGCTCCTCCGAACCAGCTCCATAGCATAAATACGTATACTTCTAATACTGGAAGGCCTAGGCCTGAACCCACAACAACTAGCCAAACTTGGCCTGCCTGTCCATATGTCCTCTTTTGTCTCTGGCCACCTTAAGATGAATGTACGTCCACACACATGCCACATTCCATTCTTAATGTACACAAACCACAGAGGGCATGGTGCTAAGCCACAGTCTTGGGCTTTCTCACGCAGCCAGCAGCTAGGCTGTGGTGCTGAAACTGAGAAGGTTAGCTTCGGAGGGATCATGTGAGGTCATGTCTGTGCTAGCTGGCGTACGTATGTGTACAAACAGCAAGCGAGCATCTGTTCTTGTGTGAATTAGCTTCAGTGTCCTAACAAAACCATTTCTTCTTACACTGCCAAGTGAGTTCAAACAATTGAGTAGGTGTTGGCATGATAAACACATGAACCTACTGGGCTAGAAAAGTGAGGCATTGTAGTTAATTGTACTCTTTGGGGTTGATTTACTAAAGGCAAATAGACTGTACACTTTGCAAGTGCAGTTGCTCCAAAGCTTAGTAAATGAAATGAAGCTTCACTTTGCAAAGAAAATCCAATAGCATGCCAGGAAAAAAAAAACAGCATTCTTGCTTGCACATGATTGGATAATGGAAGTCAACAGAGCTTCCCCCCATTTACTACACTCTGGAGCAATTGCACTTGCAAAGTGCACAGTCTATTTGCCTTTAGTAAATCAACCCCATTGTGTTCTTACTTTACAAATTTTGAATTCAAAATATTTAACTCATTCCTGTGTTTATTATTTCCTAACCCTTTTGCGCCAGTGCTTTAAAGGGTTGTGAGTTTTGGGAGGTTGACCGGGCTTGTGACCATGTGACTGCCGTGATTGAACGATCGGGAGCTTTTCGTGAGCCACTGGTCACTGTGCCAGGAGCACGCATGGCACCCGACGTCTCGCCTTCCGCCGCTCTGCCCTGGTCTCCTGTCCCACCGGGAGGCCCGAGCAACCAGCCAGAACATCTGCTGGCTGGTCGGCATGTCCGCTGGCTGGTCAGAGTCCCGAATGAAGCTGGAATCAGCTTCAATCTGGTCTCCGATGAAGTAACCCGGTTGCCAATGGCGCCAATTTAAAAAAAAAATTACCGTATTCAAAAACGCAGATTTTGGCGTTTTGAATATTTTTAAGTGAAAAGGAGAGATTTGGGAGTCTTTTAGACTCCAGATCCCCTCATAAAGAGTACCTGTCACTGCCTATTACTGTCACAAGGCATGTTTAAATTTCTTATGACAGCAACAAAAAAAAGTGATCAGATTTATTACTGTTTTTAATAAAGGAACATGAAAATTTGTCCGGTCATCAACACCACAGTCACTAAAAACATGTTAAGTATTTCCATTGTTAAACAGCCAGTGTCCTAAAAATCAGAACACACTGAGGTGTTTTAAGTGACTGTGGTGTCAGAAACATAACCGGCACATTCATTTTGCTTTAACACATCTTAAGAAAATGCAAATATTTAATAACTTAAAAAAGTAAAGTCATTTTGAGTCATATGTCTCAAGTCAAAGTCAAGTCTCAAGTCATGAATACCAAGTCAAAGTCAAGTCGAGTCTTTTATTAATTTTAGTCAAGCAAGTCTCAAGTCCTCAAACTGGTGACTTAAAGCGGAGTTCCACCCTGGATTTTTTTTTTTTTTTTTAATACCCCCGGGACAGTCAGGGCTAGTACATTCCACAATGGCTAGCCTCTGATCTGTCCCGGGTTGCACTTACCTGTTAGGACAAATACTTACCTTGCAAACGTCTTGTCCAGCGCTGCCATCTCAGATGTGGGCAGCTTGAAGCCAGCGAGATCCTCTTCGGCGTCTTCTTCCGCCTTCTTTGGTCCCACGATGCTCTGCGCCGGCCCCGACGTCCCTTCCGGGTCGCGCGCGTCATCCCTCTACAGCTTCTGGGCATGCCCAGAAGCTGTTTAGAAGGGGATGACGCACGCGACCCGGAACTGACGTCGGGGCCGGTGCAGGCGCAATGATTCCTGGGAGCTATGACGTCCAGCTCCCAGGAATCATTGCAGAGCCAGGAAGTGACGACGGGCCGCGGCCGAGGAAGGAGGAAGAAGGAAGTAAGGTAAGTATTTTTTCTTCGCTACGAGGTAAGTAAAAAAAAAAAAAAATATGCGATTATCCATTTCTTTTTCAGGTGCCCCGGAGCGAGAAGATGGAGGTAAGTATAAAAATAGGGTGGAACTCCACTTTAAGTCTGACAAGTCAAGTCATGTGACTCAAGTCCCCCACCTCTGCCTTGTGGACAGCCTTCCCAGAAGAGTTGAAGCTGTTATAGCTGCAAAGGGTGGGCCAACTCAATATTGAACCCTACGAACTAAGACTGGGATGCCATTAAAGTTCATGTGTGTGTAAAGGCAGGCGTCCCAATACTTTTGACAATATAATGTACTTTAATTTTTTTATAAATTACTTTGAGGTTCCGTGTAATCTGGAGGCTTATCCGAGTTCCTAAGTGCTTGAGCAGGTCAACGGAAATGACACCGGGGTTCCTGTTGTATAGATAGAATATATAGAACAAAAAGAAAAGTGTCTTTGCGGTGATGCTGCTGTAGGTTCGCCACCAACAGAACGGGAAGGTACAGAGGACATACGCCTGCCAACACTCGCACGCAGAACATGATCGCAGAGATGCCATTACGCATGATTTAAAACTGGCACTGAAATTGCATTTGAACAGTGTAAATTACTTTTTTATTAACTTTAATATTCCCTCTAGTTTCAGTGTGTTTTTCATATCCACCCCCTCTCTCTCCCTCTCGTCTTTCTCGCAGTGATTGATTGAAATTGTGAATATTTCAAAATATTTTTTCTTGCATATATGGGGAAAAAGCTTTGCCTTCACAGCATGCTTGCTTTGCGCAGAAAATCAGGACATAAGTCTTGCCATGCAATTACAATTTAAAATCATTTCATGAAATGTGTATTTATGTTGATGTAAAGTTTAGATAAAATGTGGAGTTCTGGCGTAAAATACCGGCCTACTTAAAGTAACCCTGTCAGAATCCCAGAGCGTTCCAGTAAAACATGCTTGTGATGCTCGCCCCAATGTCAAGGCCTGGCACTATAGCTGGCGAGTACTTGGTTGCCCAAGGTCTTGATTATTCAGTGCTATAATTTCTTGCCTGTTGGCACAAGGGATTGAGCATAGGTACCAGAAGAGTACCTGATTTTCAGGAGGATCAGGCGTGAGACGTAACATGGCAGGAGAGTATGTGTACAAAAGTCCACAGACTGAGGGCAGGCAGGGCAGACAGTAAGCGTTATCTTGCCCCGACCAAGGACCATCCAAGGTCGGGGCAAGCAGCAGGCACAGCGTTTTTCAGAGCTGTCATAGGTCAGGGCAGGCAGTAAATGGTTGGTATTACCCAGAGACAGTCTAAGGTCAAGACAGGCAGCAGACACAACATTTTCTAGATACAGTCTGAGGCCAGGGCAGGCGGTAGATGGTTAGCATTACGCAGAGGCAGTCCAAGGTCATGGCAGGCACAGCCTTCTCAAGGAAAAACTCTTTTGTAATGGCAAGCATAGGTCAAGGTAGGCAGCAAGCACAGCGTTTTTTAGATACAATCCGAGGCCAGGGCAGGCAGTAGATGGTTAGCATTACCCAGAGACAGTCCGAGGTCAGGGCAGGCAGCAAGCACAACGTTTTCTAGATACAGTCCGAGGCAAGGGCAGGAGGTAGATGATTAGCATTACCCAGAGAACAGTCCAAGGTCAAGGCAGGCAACGCGTTCTCAAGGTAAAACTCTGTTTTCATGGCAGGCTTAGGTCAGTTCAGGCAGCAGGCACAGTGTTTTCTAGATACAGTCCGAGGCCAGGGCAGGAGGTAGATGATTAGCATTACCCAGAGACAGTCCAAGGTCATGGCAGGCACAGCGTTCTCAAGGAAAAACTCTGTTGTAATGGCAAGCATAGGTCAAGGTAGGCAGCAAGCACAGCGTTTTCTAGATACAGTCCGAGGCCAGGGCAGGCAGTAGATGGTTAGCATTACCCAGAGACAGTCCAAGGTCAGGGCAGGCAGCAGGCACAACATTTTCAAGTTACAGTCCAAGGCCAGGGAAGGAGGTAGATGGTTAGCATTACCCAGAGACAGTCCAGGGTCATGGCAGGCACAGCGTTCTCAAGGTAAAACTCCATTGTCATGGCAGGCATAGGTCAGTTCAGGCAGCAGGCACAGCATTTTTTAGATACAGTCCGAGGCCAGGGCAGGCGGTAGATGGTTAGCATTACGCAGAGACAGTCCAAGGTCATGGCAGGCAGCAGGCGCAACATTTTCTAGATACAGACTGAAGCCAGGGCAGGCAGTAGATGGTTCGCATTACGCAGAGGCAGTCCAAGGTAATGGCAGGCACAGCATTCTCAAGGAAAAACTATGTTGTCATGGCAAGCATAGGTCGGGAGAGGTAGCAGGCACAACATTTTCTAGATACAGTCTGATGCCAGGGCAGGTGGTAGATGGTTAGCATTACCCAGAGACAGTCCAAGGTTGTGCCAGGCACAGTGTTCAAAGAAAAACTCAGTTGTCAGGGCAAGCAGTAGATGGTTAGCTTTACTCCGAAGCAATCCAAGGTCAGGCAGCAGTCACAACATTATCCAGAAACAGTCTGAGGTCAAAAGCAGACGGCATTCCATGTAGTCCTAAAGACAAATAGGCTGGTCACTTTGCATGAGAGCTTTTCCTTAGGTTAGTGAATAAGGTGAAGCTCTGCTGACTTCCATCATCCAATCATCTGCAAGCAAAAATACAGTTTTTTTCCTTGGGTACACTTTACAAAGTGAGTTTTGACTACTTTTTCTGAGCTAAGGGAAAATTCCCTTGCAGGGTGAACAACCTATTTGCCTTTAGTAAATAAACTTCTGTATTTCACTAATCCAATAAAGCACTAAATAATTTAACTATTACCCGGAACGTAGGTTATGTCTAAGAACGTATTAAACAGTACTGAATCAACGTGTACCCATGTATATATATCTCAAAAGGGATATAAATAGGAGATATGGCATGATACTTTGTATATTATTTCTAACAACCCCTCAGCAGATCAGTATGGTGTAGGGAAGGTACAGAAAATAAACACTTTGCTGATGGTTGGGATCATTTGTGGTTAATTATAGGCTCTCCTAATTGATTGGACTTAATTTAGGTTGTCACAACTCTGACAACCTTCAAGCAAACCCTATTAGGCATACCTATCATGTACACTGGCCTACATTTACCGCAGCCATGGGAAAATGCAAAACGCAGCAAAATCACTGCGTTTTCCCATTGCCAGCGGTCAAAATGTTCCTATCCTGAATGCGATTCTTCCGTGTTCAGGAGCTGGAGGTTGAAGCTCACCTAAATACAGCAGCTCCTAAAGTCTGCTAAAAGCCTTAGCGTACATTAACACATAGGCTTCCATGGAGTTGAGTTTAGGAGCTTTGGCCAAAAAAAAAAACCTCCAAAAGCTCATAAATTTAAGTTTAGGAGCTGCCAGTGTAGGCTAGTGTGCATGAAGCCTAATATTAGGACTATGGGTTCAAAATGTACATTGAGGTGACAGCTACCTTGGAACTAGTCACTCTTCACAATGGAGTAGGGATAGATCGATTATCGGCAAGGCCGATATGCACTTTCCCCGATATATCGGTATCGGCCCCGGAACTGGCCGATATTGCCGATATTTTTGTGACGTCATTCTGCCTTCTTAGTCCGCCTCCCTCGCCTTGGACAGCCTCGTCTGGAGTCGGGACTAGTCTCGCAGGAGTGTATCACAGCCATACACCCACCCACAGCAGCCCGGTGCCAGCCAGCCACCCACATCCACAGGCCCTGTACCAGCCAACCACCCACAGCCCCTGTGCCTGCCACCCACCCAGCCAGCCAGCCACCCACCACAGGATACCAGCCAGCCAGCCACCCACCACAGGGTTCCAGAGAGCCAGTCACCCACAGACAGGGTGCCAGACAGCCAGCCACCCACAGGCCCTGTACCAGCCAGTCACAGGCACTGTACTAGCCAGCCACCTACCACAGGGTGCCAGCCAGCCACCCACCACAGGGAGCCATCCAGCCACCCACCACAGGGTGCCAGCCACCCACCTACCACAGGGTGCCAGCCAGCCACCCACCACAGGGTGCCAGCCAGCCACCCACCACAGGGTGCCAGCAAGCCAGCCACCCACCACAGGGAGCCATCCAGCCACCCACCACAGGGTGCCAGCCACCCACCACAGGGTGCCAGCCATTAAGCATTAAACAAAAATGAACATGTTCAGTACCAGATTTGTGTCAAAAATTGTCTTTATTTTTCAAAATTTTAAATGTACAAAATATCGGCTGATACGTTGTGACCAAAATATCGGTATCAGCAATGAAAAAAACATATCGGTCTATCCCTACAATGGAGCCATATTGTATTATTCGGTACCATTTCTGTCCCAGAGCCTTTTCCTCCTCCATAGTCCTAGGACATTTCTTTTCTAATTTAGGGATGTCGGTTTTTTTGCATTCTCTGGTTAGACTGCATTTAAAGTCTTGGGCATATTGTAAATTCATTTCAGCGCAGCAGATTTTGAAATATAGTGTATCTTTTTATCTCATAAGTTTTAATTAGGACTATTGGAAAGGATAAAAACATGTTCCGTAAATTTACCAAACCTCATTCTGAAATATTTAGAGCTGCCCCTGATATTTACCCAAAAAAAACAATTGGCAGAGTCTTCTGACTACATGGATACCACATAGGTGTGATATTTACATACCATCATGGAATGGTAAAGCCCAGCATTTTAGTTCACCATTCTCTTTGGGAGACCTTTCCATTTCAATGTTACATTGTGCAGCACACAAGAAAATGAATCTGTTTGTGTAAGTGTAACGTTGTGTTGTTTTTTGGTATATTGCCTCAGTTGTTTGGCTCACCGGTTACACTACCGTAAGGTATCCCAATTATGGTGTCATATCTCCGCCAGTCTTAAAACTGGGCGGTGATTCTTTTCCCAGGGATTATTCCAATCCCCTTTCCCTTATTTTTTTTGCTAGCGTTGCGATAAGTCAGGTTTGTGCAATTAGTATGTCCGCGCCATTTTCACAGGTTTGTGATCACAAAGATCCTAAGTAATGTCATTGAGTGCAGATGTTCATCCGGAATGTGCAACTCTTTTAACTGGAGCTTTGGGATTAATAGGGGGTGTTTTTTATCTAAAAAATGTAAATATAAGTTTTACTTTTTTTTTCACATGGAACAGGTCTCCTTTTTTTCTATGAGCAACCAATACAAAGCTTATTAGGGGTTGGCAACAAAACTTATTAGGGGATTGGAGGACCTTAATTACGAAGAACGTTTAGAAGTGCTCGATTTATTCTCCCTGGAGAAGAGACGCCTGAGAGGGGACATGATAGCAATTTACAAATACCTCAACGGTGGTCAGAGCATAGAAAATAAACTATTCAGTCGCAAGGAATGTATGAGGACACGAGGCCATAAAATGCGATTAGAGGAGAAGCGTTTTAACCTCAGGCTACGCAGGGGGTTCTTTACAGTAAGGGCTACAAGACTGTAGAATTCTCTACCACAAATGGTAGTAACTGCGGGGAGTATGGCTACTTTTAAAAGACTCTTGGAAATACATCTCAAGGATAAAAACATTCAGGGGTATGGGAAATGATCACACCTACACAGGTTGAACTGGATGGACTATCGTTTTTATTCAACCTCAACTACTATGTAACTATGTATGTAATAGATCACTATCGCAATGATCTGTCTCTGTTGAGCGGGGAGCAAAATAAAGTTTTGGATTAGGTCTGTCCTGCTTCAAGACCACCTCCTTCGCTTATAGGAGATGTCATAAGCATGAGACATTTCATCGCTGGCTCTTGTCATGTAACAACAAAGCAGAAACATCATAATTCTGTTATGTGATGGAACGTTTGTATAGAGTGCAGGATAGAAGCTCAGGGGTTGACCAATTCAAAGTTTGAGTGGGGAACCCTGGCTGTAAGGGTTAGCTAGAGGTTCTACCACCAACACCTGCCACACGAGCTTAAGCTAGGTACCGCTTTAAAACGTGAACTGAGGACAGTCCATTCCTTTGTGCCCTGGAAAAGCCAGAGTCTGAGGCCCTTTTTCTATATTGGGTCTTGACTTCCCTCTATATCTAAATTAAAGATAACCATACACCTTTTTTAAAATCAATCAATTCCCTCATCCACATTGTGGATGGAGGAATGCCCTCCACCCGGCTGTTGCGTTGAGACCACTGAAGCACCCGTGGGTTTCAGAATAACTGAACAATGACTGCACCTTAAAGCATGTTGTCTCTGTTGGAATAACAATCCCCCCTCCCCAGGCATCTTCAATTTTTTATATTATACACAAATCATAAATACGCATACAGACAAAACATCACTATAGAAATAAAGTCCACTATTTCTCCCTTTCAGGGAGGGGCTTAACTTGTGACGTCATCACGCCCGCCGAGTGTTAGCCGGTGCAGCGTTTTATTTCTATGTGCTGATCTGCTTTTAAAATTGTGAGTACCTGTCTATGTCTTTTTAAAATAAATAGGTAAGACAGAGATACACTTTGTTCATTTGCATAAAATCCGGCATGGGGTCATCCGGCTAATTTTGACTGCTACTGGAGACATCTGGATGTCTAGGATTGATGTCTATGGTGGTGTTTCAATGTGGACAAGTTGGAATCCTCTAATTTACAACATACTTAGTTGATCTCTGTAATTGGGGATCAACACAGTCCGATGAGATCCTTTTTTTGTATGGTGGAGGGCATAAGGTTCCTTTTTGTCTTTCAAGAAGCATGCATCCTGCTGGTCAAAGGCTGAAATCTTTGATTTACTTTTTGTTGAACCACTCACTTTTTTTTATTTTATATTTTCACTTTATTTGAGAAATGGTGGACCTTATTTCTATAGTGATGTTTTGTCTGTATGCACATGATTTGTGTATAATATTAGATTTCATCATGTGTTCTGGGTGACCATAGGTGCAGTTCTAGACACATAGGATTTTTTGCACAAAGTACAATTTTATTCAGTTTTTATCAATTTGACTTTTCTGGAGTCAGTTGGTGCCGACAGGGCAGGGTGTATGTCCAGCTTAAAATAATTGTAAACGATCACCTTGAAAAACAACCCCATTCATTTTTAAATACAAATGAAAGGCAAAACTTTTTTGTATTGATATACAAAAAAACATAATAAATACCTTTTTATAGGTGATCACATTCCCTCTGTTCTCTGCTGCGTACGAGCTAGGGAGAGAAAAAGCACCAGCATGCTGAGCTTCCCAGTGAATGGCTGTGCAGTGGGGGCATGTCAGGACAAGTCTGATCATTAAAGGAGAGCTGAGTTCCCTGCATTGCTACGGAACTGACCATGCTGTGCTCTCCTGCTTGGGGTTCCCCCTTGCTCTAAGACCATACAACTCTATTTTAAACACGACTGACATCAGGCAGCCCTGTTGAAGGTAGCATCTCCAGTATCCTGGGGGGGAATATCAGCCCCCATTGGCTACCATTGCAGGGTCTATCTAATTGGGCTCAGTTGTCATTGACTGCTGGGACTGAGTGCAATACCCCTACCACCAATATATCATTTTGGTAAAAAGTGTACAGAGATGTTTGTTCAGATTTGATTGGCAGAGGTTCTGAGACATTGTCTTTAATATTATACATGGTAATGTGGAATCTTTCATCAATATAATTCATAGGATTAACGTATACTGTACCCCTGATGAAGGAGGTATGCAAGTTTTGAAACGCGTCAGTTGATTTATCAACGTCCATGTACATTGCATATATTGGTGAAAATATCATTGTGCATTCCATGTATATGTGATTTCTGTGTATACATGTTTTTATTCTTTGTGATACAATAAAATCCGGTATGTATTTTATAATACTGTAGCATATTCCATTAGTTCCTATAAAGTCCCACCTCTAAGAGAACCCTCTTTATGGTGTTCCTTCTTAGTATGGTCGGTTTTTAATAGGAAAGCAGAGGAACTGGTGGGAATACCAGGGATTTCACATAAAGAAAGCAATACAAAGAGAACAGGACAATTTTTCATATAAGCACATGGTACAGCAGGCACATATCAGGAATATGAAGTGTTGAGGTAACTAACGCTTTAAAGAGGAAGTAAACCCCCCCAATAAAAAAAGAAAAAAAAATACCCTGTAAGACAAAGGCATAATGAGCTAGTATAGCTCATTATGAAATGCTTACCTGTGAACGAAGCCCCCGCAGTGCCGCCCGTTCAGCGACAGGACGGTCGACATGTTGGGCCGTCCTGCTTCCTGGTTCGCGTCCTCCAGCCATCTGATTGGCCGGAGGTGCGATTACATCACTCCCGCGCATGTGCCACGGTTCACGGCACAGGGCTTTGAAGGAAAGGCACGGGTGGCTGTTCCTTCAGAGCACATGCGCTGATGACGTCATCGGCTGCATTAAAAGTAAATATCTCCTAAACGGTGCAAGTTTAGGAGATATTTAACAGTACCTATAGGTACGCCTTATTAAAGGATTACCTATAGCGACAAGTTCTAAGAGAGGGTTTACAACCTCCTTTAAGACTTTCTGCCTCCCGGTGTAAAGTGCAACCTCCTATCATCTAACTGTCAGATTCCGGTCATTGTGGCCCCTAGAAGCTTTGAAGTATTAAAGAGGAATGATACCAGGTGGGACACCATGAGAAGGCATGGCTGAATCTGGATTTGGAGATAGGTCAAGGTCCCGAATAAAGCGTGGGCTTTAGGATTCAGGGTTCCACCCAGGCCAAGTACTTGT
The DNA here is from genome assembly GCF_965119305.1 of Pelophylax lessonae. Classification (NCBI taxonomy): domain Eukaryota; kingdom Metazoa; phylum Chordata; class Amphibia; order Anura; family Ranidae; genus Pelophylax; species Pelophylax lessonae. Next base: position 32,010,412 of record NC_138779.1, on the reverse strand, counting down.
CTGCACATTACCAATAATGTTAGTTAATACATTTAGGTGGTTAGGGCATTTTCACGGAACACTTTACATATGGCGCTTTTCCACTGCATGGAACCGTACCGGTTCGGCACGCTTTTGTGCTTTTCCACTGCTGGTACCGCATGGTATAGGGTCGTAACGGTTCGGTACGGTACGGTATAGGTTTGCTTTTCCACTGCATGGAACCGAACGGTACGGCTCTGAAAAAACAGTACCTACTCGATTGTGGTTCCAACAGGTACCAAACTGGTACCATATCCCACAATCCTTTGCATGCAGTCACTACTAGCCACTGATTGGTCAGAGAATCACACCCACCCCGTTGTTATCCCACCCACTTAACTTTAGTACTACTTTAGTGGAAAAGCAAACTTATGGCACTTTTCCACTGCAAGTACCGGCTAGTACCGGCTCGGCTCTACTCGGCCCTGCTTGGCCCTGTTTGCTTTTCCACTGCTGGTACCGCATGGTATAGGGTCAGAACGGTTCGGTACGGTACGGTATAGGTTTGCTTTTCCACTAAAGTAGTACTAAGTTAAGTGGGTGGGATAACAACGGGGTGGGTGGGATTCTCTGACCAATCAATGGCTAGTAGTGACTGCATGCAAAGGATTGTGGGATATGGTACCAGTTTGGTACCTGTTGGAACCACAATCGAGTAGGTACTGTTTTTTCAGAGCCGTACCGTACCGTTCGGTTCCATGCAGTGGAAAAGCAAACCTGTACCGTACCGAACCGTTCCGACCCTATACCATGCGGTACCAGCAGTGGAAAAGCACAAAAGGGTGCCGAACCGGTACGGTTCCATGCAGTGGAAAAGCGCCACTATACCGTACCGTACCGAACCGTTCCGACACTATACCATGCGGTACCGCAGTGGAAAAGCAAACCGGGCCAAGCAGGGCCGAGTAGAGACCTGAGCCGGTACCAGCCGGTACTTGCAGTGGAAAAGTGCCAATACTGTACATACACATCTAATGGCACTTTTCCACTGCAAGTACCGGCTCGGCTCTACTTGGCCCTGCTTGGCCCGGTTTGCTTTTCCACTGCTGAAGCCGAACCGTTTGGTTCCATGCAGTGGAAAAGCGCCATAAGGTCCATATCCCACGTACACGCTAGGGCCAATTTAGACAGCCAGTTGGACAATTGGAAGTAGCCTACCAGCTTGTCTTTGGAATGTGGGAGTACCTAAAGGAAACCCATGCAAGCACAGTAAGAACGTGCAAACTCCATGCATAGTTTCCTGAGCAGGATAAAAAAAGGGGACCCCAGAAGTGCTAAACCCTAAGCCACCATGTACTGTAGATGAGACTTTAGAAGTTCTCATACATATTGTGTGCACAATCCTCACTTAATTGTCCTCGTGAGTCAGACTGTGACTTGTACTAACCTAACAATACTCTTTGTCCTTTGCCTAAAACTCCTGCCCAGTGAGAAAAAAAAAAAAAGTCACAAATTACGAGATTGCTATATTTTGCTTTCCCAGCTGTTGCCAGTCGGATCACCTTATTTATCCAGGGTGGAGTACAGTATAAGACAAAAAAAAACAAGGTGGAACTCGGACAGAACCCAAGAAATATCAAAAGTAAGACAAACTCTCTTTTGTTCAAATATAAGGTAAAACAAAGAGAAAACCTTTCATGGGGAACTTTTCTAACTTCTCAATAAATGTAAAAGAAAAAAGGAAATCTTATGTAAATACTTGAACAATTTGGATGTCCGTTCTTTTTCTGTTGCTGTGCCATGTTAATGGTCTTTTATTTACCCAAATGAAAGTGACTGCAGCTGTGACATTGCCAGTCGGAGAGTAGGCGGGGAAGGTTGTGTTGGTTTTTCAGGGTATATCGGCCTTTATAGACAAGTTGTTTAGAGATGTTTAATAACCTATCAATATACTGTGTATTATAAGGTGAATTGTGATTGTGAAAGCCAAAGTTTAGGTATAGCAATTTTCACATTGATACATTGGTCCAGCTCGATCATTGGTCTCTACTAAGGGTCAAGATGAGAGTTCAGCCAAAGATAAAAATCGGCCAACCTCACCGGAATGTCCGTTACCTAGGCTCTATCTGTAGAGACATGACCATTGCTTCAGGATTTAGTCATGTGACCAGTACTGGAGAGAGCCAGTTTATCCAAAAAAAACGGTATTAAAGGTGAAGTTTAAGTATGGCAATTTTTAGTTCGATTGTTTCGGCTTGATCATTGGTTACAGGACCTCTACTAAAGATCAAGATGAGATTTCATTCAAGGCACCAATTGGAAAACTGCAACAGAATGTCAGTTAGCTAAACCCGTTCTGTAGAGGCATGGCCTGGGGTCTAGGATTTATTCATGTGACCAGTACTGGAGGGAGCCTTGAGCATCAATTTAGTCTAGGTATGGTAATTTTACTTAGTTACATTGATCTAGCTTGGATCAATGTAAGTATATATGTGTCTTACCTGTGGGATCGCCATGGAAGCTGGAAATTGTAGGCACCACTAATACAGTGACCGCCACTAGCTTCTGGGTCCTGTGCCAAGTGGTTGCCCTGCTGCTTGGTAAACACAGGCGATCGCTTGCTTGGTATAAGCACCATTTAGAGAACACTTTTCATTTTCTCCATTTATTCAAAGTATTCTCTGATTGGATGAGGTGGATATTGTGAAGGCACCTCCCTGATTCTCCACCATGTCCAATCTGAGACTGCCGCCTTCTTTAAGTACAGTGGGAATTCCCTTACTGGATAAAAAAAATTGTTATCGAACATTTGATTGGACTGGCAGGGATAGGCCATGAGCTCTGGGAACAAGTAACAAAGTGACACTATCAGAGAAGTTTCAAGAAGCAGCTTTTTTAACTAGTAAAGCCGGTCTTATACCTAGAATTTTGTTAGAAAATTGCCATTTTCAGAATGTTTGTTTGAATATCTAGGACAAGGGTCTTTAAACTTTCTAAGCAAAGGGTACATTTACAGTCCTTCAGGCTTTAAGGGGCTGTACTGTGGCCACTGGAAATACACAATTCCTCATTGTTGGTTGTAATGGAAAGAATATTGTCCCATCAATGACATCAGTTGGAGGAATAGTGCCCCATCAATGGTGTAAGTAGGAGGAATAGGGCCCCATCAATGGTGTTATTAGGAGGAATAGTGCCCCATTAATGGTGTCAGTAGGAGGAATAGTGCCCCATCAATGGTGTCAGTAGGAGGAATAGTGTCCCATCAATGGTGTCAGTAGGCGGAATAGTGCTCCATCAATGGTGTCAGTAGGAGGAATATTGCCCCATCAATGGTGTCCGTAGGAGGAATAGTGCCCCATCAATGTTGTCAGTAGGAGGAATATTGCCCCATCAATGGTGTCAGTAGGAGGAATATTGCCCAATCAATGATTTCAGTGGGAGGAATATTGCCCCATCAATGGTGTCAGTGGGAGAAATAGTGCCCCATCAATGGTGTCAGTAGGAGGAATAGTGCCCCATCAATGGTGACAGTAGGAGGAATATTGCCCAATCAATGATGTCAGTGGGAGGAATAGTGCCCCCATCAATGGTGTCAATGGGAAAAATAGTGCCCCATCAATGGTGACAGTAGGAGGAATATTGCCCAATCAATGATGTCAGTGGGAGGAATAGTGCCCCATCAATGGTGTCAATGGGAAAAATAGTGCCCCATCAATGGTGTCAGTAGGAGGAATAGTGCCCCATCAATGGTGTCAGTAGGAGGAATGGTGCCCCATCAATGGTGTCAGTGGAAGGAATGGCATCCCATCATTGGTGTCAGTTGGAGGAGTAGCTTCCCAGGAGCCGGATAAAGGCAAGCAAAGAGCCACATCCGGCCCTCAGGCCACAGTTGGACACCACTAATCTAAGAGATAAAGGGGATAATTCAACAATTTGATTTGACCAGTGAACAAAAAAAATCAAAGGACAAGGATGCAACTTTTTTGTTGAATCTGAATGGAACAAATGAGTTTCTCATCATGAATTTGCTCCCAGCTGAGAAAACCATAACCGGTGTTATGCGCATGCTCTAATCTGGAAATAGAACGTTTGTACTACAAAAGTTGAGACAATAACTTGGTGCTTAAATGAAAAGTCATTCGAAACTAGTCAAGTCCATGAAGGCACCATTATATGGTGGGTCAAGAGATGTTTATAATTTCTAATCCGAACGTTTGAACGAAAGGCCTTCTCATGGCAGTCTGAGGGCATGGCCAGCTCATGGGCAGTCTGAGGGCATGGCCAGCTCATGGGCAGTCTTGAGGGCATGGCCAGCTTATGGGCAGTCTGAGGGCATGGGCAGTCTGAGGGCATGGCCAGCTCATGGGCAGTCTTGAGGGCATGGCCAGCTCATGGGCAGTCTGAGGGCATGACCAGCTCATGGGCAGTATGAGGGCATGGCCAGCTCATGGGCAGTCTGAGGGCATCTGGCAGAATCTGCAGACTTTTTATAAAAGTTGAAAACACAATACAGATCCACTTTAAAGATTTATTGTGTAGAAATTCAACTGGTTCAAATTTCTTATCGCAAGCCAAACTGGCAATGTGATTTTTGTTCCAGGACCGCAAGTGTCAATTTGCCATTGTGCTGGGGTTCCAATAATACGTTCCTTATAAAGAAGTGTTTAATCAGAATTTTATCTTGTGATGACTAAAAGCAATAAATTTCCTCCAATTGTCTTCCCTGGAAATAATAAATCTGCCTAACAGCACAGATTAGTCTGTAAAGGTGGAGTATTTGTTGTGTGAGGGTTACATGTTTGCGTCTGTACCAGGGACGTGCGGAGAGGTCAGTGGCTGGTGGGGCATTGACTAGTATTAGAACCAGATACAACCTCCATAATATTTAGTGAATAAACCCCACATCACCATTTAGTGAATAAACCCCCACATCACCATTTAGTGAATAAACCCGCCCAGCGCAGCCGAGATAAAAAATGTCACCTTCAGCCAATTGGCTTACGCGTAAAAACCTGCGCGTCAGGACGCAGGCAGTCAATCAGATTCCCCCAGACAAATCAACGTCTGGTGAAAGGGATCTATTGGACAGCAGATTTTTATTTTATATTTCTGCATTCTGTAACAGCCCGGTAAATGCTGAGATTTCACTGGTCAAGAGCTGTTACAGAATGCAGAAATAAAAAATAAAAATGACGCTGTGCTCTATATAGCTACCAACACTCCTGATTTAATAACCTCTTCTGGACCGGAAGATTTCCCCCCTTAATGACCAGGCCATTTTTTGCAATTCGGCACAATTGCGCGGTCGTGAGAAGCTGTACCCAAATAAAATTGATGTCCTTTTTTCCCCACAAAAAGAGCTTTCTTTTGGTGGTATTTGATCACCTGTGCGATTTTTACTTTTTCCGCTATAAACTATAAACTTCCGCTATAAACAAAAAAAGAGCGCCAATTTTTTAGGAAAAAAAAACAATATTTTTTAATTTCTGCTATAGAACATTCCACAAAAAAAAAAAAAAAAAAAATCTAATTTTTTCATCAATTTAGGCCAATTTGTTTTCTGCTACATATTTTTGGTAAAAAAAAAATCCCATTAAGCATACCGTATTTTCTGGCGTATAAGTAATACTTATACTTAGGTTACCTTGGAGATATTATACTCGGCGTATAAGACGACTCCCCATGTTTGGGGGATTTTTTTGAGGTTCAAAAGTAGTCTTATACGCCAGAAAATACAGTATTTTGATTGGTTTGTGCAAAAGTTATCACATCTACAATATAGGGGAAAGATTTATGTCATTTTTATTTTTTTATTTATTTTTTTTACTAGTAATGGGGGCGATCAGCGATTTTTAGCGGGACTGCGACATTGCGGCGGACAGATCGGCCCCCTTACTGACATTTTTGACACTTTTGGGGGGGGACCAGTGACATTACTACAGTAATCAGTGCTAAAAATATGCACTCTTACTGTAATAATGACACTGGCAGGGAAGAGGTTAACCTAGGGGCGATCAAAGGGTTAAGTTTGAGCCTAGAGGATGTTTTCTTACTGTGAGGGGGATGGGCTTGTAATATCAACACAGAGACCTGTGTTCCTAAATAGCAGGAACACAGGGGTGGGCTCTGTGTTGATAGCATAGAGAATAACGGGCTGCTGTGTTTTCATGGGGAGCGATCGCGGGTGCCCAGTGGCAATCGCGACTGCCAGCCCCGCGCCTCGTCTTCCCTGCTGGGGGGTGGGCGCGGGCGCGCGCCCACGGGATCGCTCCCACAAACCGCCGTACAGGAACCTGCCGCCTTATAACTGCGGCAGGTGGTCGGCAAGTGGTTAATGCAAGTCCTTATGTTGGTTAAATTAGTAAACTGTGGGAACCAATGAAAGTACCATATACTGTATAATCAATATAATAAAAGAATAGAACCTGAACCATTCTCTGATTATATGGATTATATATGGCACCTTCATTAGTTCTCATAATTTACTAATTTAACTAGATTAAAGTTTTGTTTTAGGATTTGTAAACCTTGTTTAACCACTTGCTGACTGCCTAACGCCGATCTACGTCGGCAGTCAGCCCCTCACAGGCAAAGTGACGTAGGGCTACGTCACTAGCCTGTGAGGGTCCAGGGAGCGAGCGCGCGCCCCCGGAGGCGCGCTCCCGCTCCCGCGTGGTCACGGACCCCCCCGCGCGTGTGACCGGCGGACCCGATGTCCGCCGGTCACTCGGCGATCGGCGGGGGAGAGGGAGAATGTCAGGCAGCTTGTGTAAACAAGCCACCTGTCATTCTCCTTGCTGTTAGGATACTGATCACTCGGATCTAGTATGTAGATCCGTTGATCAGTGTCCATACAGCTCAAGCCCCAGCCAATCACAGTAGAAAGCACGCCCCTAGGGATACACACAGCCCCTCCCTCCCAAATAAAGTTAACCCCTTCACTACCAGTGTATTTTTACAGTAACAGTGCATATATATAGCACTGATTACTGTAGAAATGTCACTGGTAACCCCAAAAGTGTCAAAAATGTCAGTCAAGGGTCCGATCTGTCCGCCCCAATGTCGCAGTACCGCAAAAAAAATCGCAGATCGCCGCCATTACACGTTAAAAAAAAAAACAACAAAAATGACAGAAATCTTTCCCTTTGTTAGTAAACGCGATAACTTTTGCGCAAACCAATCAAAATACGCTTTTTGCGATTTTTTTTACCAAACATAGGTAGCATAAAACAAATTGGCCGAAAAAGTAAAAAAATTTTGATTTTTAAATTTTTTTTTGGGGAATTTCATATAAAAAAATGTGAAAAATATTGTTATTTTTGCAAAATTGACGCTCTTTTTTTGTTTATAGCGCGTGATCAAAAAATCTCACAGGTGATCAAATACCACCAAAAGAAAGCTCTGTTTTTTGGGAAAAAAAGGACGTCGTTTAGGTACGGCGTCGCACGACCGCGCAATTGTCCGTTAAAGTCACGCAGTGCTGAATCGCAAAATACCCCCTGGTTGGAATGGGGGTAAAATCTTCCGGGGCTTAAGTGGTTAAACCACACATGTGAGGTATTGCCGCGAACGTTTGAGCGAGAGAAATGATACTAGTGCAGGACCTCCTCTGTAACTCGAAACATGTAACCTGTAAAAAATTTTAATGTGTCGCCTATGAAGATTTTTAGGTCCTGAAGTTTGGTGCCATTCCACAAGTGTGCGCAATTTTAAAGCGTGACATGTAAGGCATCTATTTACTCAGCGTAACATCATCTTTCACATTGTACGAAAAAATTGGGCTAACTTTAGTTTTTATTTTATTTTTTTATTTATGAAACTGTTTTTTTGTTTTAAAAATGCGTTTGAAAAATTGCTGCGCAAAAACCGTGTGACATAAAAAGTTGCAATGACCACCATTTTATTCCCTGGGGTGTCTGCTAAAAGTAATTTTCTAGCAAATAAATGATGATTTTTACATGTTGGAGAGAAGGGTCAGAATTGGCCTGGGTGGCAAGTGGTTAATTACCAAAAGTATGTAATATACAAATAATGAATATACTGTATATTGTTTTTAAGGTAATTTACTATATTTTAAAAAAACTGTACTCCGGCAGGTGGCTTAATGGACAAATTACTGAAGTTTGAAGTTCTCACAGTAAATACAGTAGATAAATAATAAATGATTATGTTATGACATATAGCATAATAGCATATTATTTTGCTTGATTAAAAAAAGTACATTTTCAGCAGCAGCAGATTCTCCCTCTTAACTGTGTGAGAAAAACATGGGATTACTAACCTTGAAGTTAGGTTGGGCTGGAAGGGAGCATGCGTCTTTTAGACACATGCTCCCTTCTATGACACTGCAGTGAGAGGAGAGCCTCCACTGCAGCATTTTTATTGGACAGCTTGGACCAATGGTGCTTTACCATTGGTCCAAGGCTCCAACCAAGCTGTTCATTGAGCTCAGTGCCTCTGACAAGAAATTAGAGGCACTGTGAGCTCATCCTCTCAGTCTTCTGCAAACAGGTTCTGACAGACTGCACAAGGAGCCCCGTATCTCCAGAACCATAGGTGCAAGGAGCCCCAAATTTTGACCAATGATGGGGTAGAACTTCAGGTACCTGCCACCCAGTAATCTCTGTGACCCCAGGTCACCAAGCTACGACCCTCAAAGCTCAATCGTTTTGTTTATTTTTTTTTGTTAATGGCAGGTGAGGCTCTGCCTTCCTAGACTGCACGTCCCTGGTCTGTACTAGTATTAAACACTCGGCACTGAAGAATATCCCTCATTTCTTTATTGTCTTACATAATGAATACAGCTTCCAGATTAGGGATCCAAAAAAGATAAGTGCTATACAGCACCCCACTCCTGCGCTCAGAACCTGGTCCTCAGGCTGCCACAATCCCGGAACTCGTGCTAGTACTTGGCATCCATTATGGCCAGGCCTTGCTGCCCCTTACGACCAGGGCGGTCGACCAAACACTGTAAATACAAAACAAAGAAAGGGCGCACCAGCCTAGCGCATTATCCTCAGTGAGTTTATTAAATCAAAATACATAAAAATCAGCTACTCACAAACATTCGTGAAATTCAGGCACATCAATTCCATATAACCGCCTCGTAGCAGAGGTCCGATATCTCATTGGAAGCAGAGGGCTGACGCGTTTCGAGGCTATGCCTCTTCCTCAGAGCCGAGGCGGTTATATGGAATTGATGTGCCTGAATTTCACGAATGTTTGTGAGTAGCTGATTTTTATGTATTTTGATTCAATAAACTCGCTGAGGATAATGCGCTAGGCTGGTGCGCCCTTTCTTTGTTTTGTATTTACAGATTAGGGATCAACCGATTAGCGGCAAAGCCGATAAATCGCAATCGGCCCCTGAGGTTACCGATATTGTCTATATTTCGGGAAAGTGCTTGTACCAGAGTGAGGCCTGCAGCTAGAGGCATCGGCCCGGTATCGGCGTCCATAGCCGACGGTCGGCTGTCTTGTAATGACAACCGATGCGGCTGAGAAGCCGCTCGGCTGTCATTACAAGGAGCGGGAGGGGACGTCCCCCCCTCCCGCCGCCTTCTGCGCCTCGCCCAGGTCTCCCATCCCACCAAGAGACCCTGGCAACCAGCCTGCACGGCCGACAAAGAGGAAACCTGATCAAAGCCGCTTTTGGCTCTGATCGGGTCTCCATGTAAAAACCCGGAAGTGATGCCATGACTTCGGCATTTGGCGTTTTGAATGCTTTTAAGTGCAGAGGAGGGTTCTTTTAGACCCCCAAATCCCTCCACACGAGTACCTGTCAAAAAAAATAAAAAATGTTTTTAATGTACAAAAATATCAGCCCATACTGATATGCGATGACCAAAATATCGGTATGGGTATCGGCAATAAAAAAAACTATACCGGTCGATCACTATTCCAGATTCCAATTGTTGGGGAGACTCCATTACAGATCTGATCTCTGAATCTAACTTGTCAAGTTTTGTTTTAGTGCAATATGGTATATGAGGTGGTGTGGCAGATGAAGACCAGCAAGTCAAATTAAAACCTAATTGAGCCTTTAATTTAAATCTGCTAAATACATTTAAGGAGTATGAAAACCAAATTTGTGTAAAGCCATGCAGTTCATTTCACTTGAAAAGCAGCCACAACCTGATAAAAAATAGCCTGTCCCCTGCCAGCATGTGGTAGAGTGAGGCGCTTGCTCTCTCTGAGGAAGCAGTGGTCTCTCTGCAGAGGTTCTGTATTAGGGATAGACCGATATGTTTTTTTTCAGGGCCGATACCGATATTTTGGTCACAACATATCGGTATGGGCCGATATTTTGTACATTTAAAGTTTTGAAAAATATAGACAATTTTTGACATAAATCTGGTACTTAACATGTTAATTTTTGTTTAATGCTTAATGACTGGCTTGCTAGCACCCTGTGGTGGCTGGCTGGCACATGGGCTGTGGGTGGCTGGTACAGGGCCTATGGGTGGGTGGCTGGCTGGCTGGTACAGGGCCTGTAGATGTGGGTGGCTGGCTGGCACTGGGCTGCTGTGGGTGGCTGGTACAGGGCCTATGGGTGGGTGGCTGGCTGGCTGGTACAGGGCCTGTGGATGTGGGTGGCTGGCTGGCACTGGGCTGCTGTGGGTGGGTGTATGGCTGTGATACACTCCTGCAAGACTAGTCCTGACTCCAGACGAGGCTGTCCAAGGCAAGGGAGGCGGCCTAAGTAGGCAGAATGACGTCACAAAAAAATATCGGCAATATCAGCCGGTTCCAGGGCTGATACCAATGTATCGGCCTTGCCGATAATCGCTCTATCCCTATTCTGCATGCCTCCTGCTAACTGAGAGCTGGTGCTCCCTAACCAGCAGGTAGCAGGATTGTGGCTGATTGCAGAGCTATAACTCTGACTCATTAGGGGGTGTGTTGGACCTCTGCAGAGAGACCACTGCCTCCCTGCGAAGAGCAAGGGTCCTCCTATGCAGCTTCTGGCAGGGGACATTTTTGGTAGGGGCTGCTTTACAAAGAAAACAAACTATAGGACATTGGGCTGTTTTTAGATGATTTCAACTGAAGGTTCGATTGAGATTCAAATTTGCTGAATGTATCAAATACCAGATTGACTTCTTTGGTACTTTTCTCTAACTTGTTGATTATTGTCCATAATCCATAAAAGTAAATGATTTTTAATGCATTTTGTTTCGTCTTTGACCATGATCAGGGGCGTAGCTAAAGGGGAGGTGGGGGGTCAAAATCCCTTCCCCAAAGTGTCCAAGGCACCACAGTAAGCACCATCCATGGTCCAGGGCTCTCACCATAGCCTTGCTTCCATACCTAATGATTGACCTTGAACAAGGGTGTGTCAGGAGTCTTGACCTATGTTATACACATGCTTGTTCCAGGTCCTCGTTCAGTTTCAAAGACTAGAGATGACAGCCCCGGAGCCTGCGTCTTAATAAGCAAGTCATCAATGACAGATTCCATGCTTCTGTCTTACTCAGGTTCCTTTTACTGTGGTTTTGGACAGTTGCCTAATTTTTCCTGCAAGATAATTCAGCTTCCCAGAGCATGCCTTCGCTTTACAACTGGAGTAAGTTTTATATTCAGTGGAGGGTTTTAGTAAGTGTACTTTGGGTCTCCAGTGAATGAAGTAAATGGCTGAAAAATGTATGGAGATTATGAGATGAGAATGTAAATCTTAAGCAAAAAGGTAATTGAATGTAATAGCCAGCTCTGTTTGGTCTTTGTTAATTTTCGCTCATCCCTCTGCTACAAAGATCTGTATTGGAGTTTTATGACCATGTTGTTTGCACTAATAAAATAGTAAAATTTATTTCAAGGAAGCTGAAGGATGGTTTTACAATGCAAATTTGAAGATGTTGGACATTTCATTTATGTCTGTGCTTTTCTAGACCTTGAACAGGATAAATTACTCCCCAGCCATGCCGGGGGGAATTTCACTCTGCTCCAGGAATATTTGTTAAAAGTATTTTATAGGTTGTCTTATGACACAGGTCCCTTAGGCTTGTTTAGTTTTTTTTTTTTTCATGTTTTTGCAGTTTAGATACCCCTAATGGCACTCTTCCACTGCAAGTAACGGCTCGGCTCTACTCGGTCCTGCTTGGCCCGGTTTGGTTTTTCACTGCTGGTACCGCATGGTACGGTGTTGGAACGGTTCGGTACGGTTTGGTATGGTTTGCTTTTCCACTAAAGTAGTATTAAAGTAAGTGGGTGGGATAACAACGATTCTCTGACCAATCAGTTTCTAGTAGTGACTGCATGCAAAGGATTGTGGGATATGGTACCGGTATGGTACCTCTTGGAACCACAATCGAGGTGGTACTGTTTTAGAGAGCCGTACCGTTTGGTTCCATGTAGTGGAAAAGCGCCGCCGTACCGTACCGTTCCTACACCGTACCATGCGGTACCAGCAGTGGAAAAGCACAAAAGCGAGCCGAACCGTTCGGTTCCATGCAGTGGAAAAGCGCCATAAGTGAAGATAGATAAGAAAATTAGTAGTCTGAAGTAGGTAGTGCCGGTAGCACCTGCTTGCGTCCCTCTACTGCAGGGATCCTCAAACTACGGCCCTCCAGCTGTTGCGGAACTACCCGCTCGTTCGCGGCCCCCCCCCGCGCGTGTGACCGGCGGACCCGATGTCCGCCGGTCATTCGCGATCGTCGGGTGGAGAGGGAGAAAGGCAGGCGGCTAATGTAAACAAAGCCGCCTGTCATTCTCCCTTGTGTAAGAACAGACCTCATACGGTCCTGCTATGTAGGATCGTATTTCTCTGTTGTTACACAAACAGCCACACCCCTTCACAGTTAGAAACACGCCCCTAGGGACACACTTAACATCTCCTTCTCCAATAAAGTTAACCCCTTCCCTGCCAGTATCATTTTTACAGTAACAGTGCATATTTTTAGCACTGATTACTGTAGTAATGTCACTGGTACTCCCAAAAGTGTCAAAAATGTCAGTCAAGGGTCTGATCTGTCTGCCGCAATGTCGAAGTCCCGCAAAAAAAAATCGCAGATCACCGCCATTACTCGTTAAAAAAAAAAACAATAAAAATGACAGAAATCTTTCCCTTTGTTAGTAAACGCAATAACTTTTGCGCAAACCAATCAAAATACGCTTATTGCGATTTTTTTTTTTTTTAACAAACATATGTAGCAGAAAACAAATTGGACTAAAATGTTAAAAAATTTTTGATTTTTTACATTTTTTTTGGGGGGAATTTCATATAAAAAAATGTGAAAAATATTGTTATTTTTGCAAAATTGTTGCTCTTTTTTTGTTTATAGCGCATGATCAAAAAATCGCACAGGTGATCAAATACCACCAAAAGAAAGCTCTGTTTGTGGGAAAAAAGGACGTCAATTTCATTTGGGTACAGCGTCGCACGACCGCGCAATTGTCCGTTAAAGTCATGCAGTGCCGAATCGCAAAATAGTCCCTGGTCAGGAAGGGGGTAAAATCTTCCGGGGCTTAAGTGGTTAAGACGCCTGCTCTACTGCCTCAACCCCTCCTGCTCTCTATTGGCGTAAACTTGTTAGGTTGGCAGTGGATCTTGCATGTGTATGGTGCAATCTTCACATCTCAGAAGCTTCCCTGAGTGTGGTGAGCTCAAGTCTCATTCTCCAGCCACCCTAAAAAGTCTGTGGGTAGCCTTTCTTTTTATTTATCCTTCCCAGTAAGACTGTTATTTTTCTCCAGCCAAAAGTTGATAAAGTGTCCTTGGTAAGATTTCCCTTACATATATTCATTGACAATTTTTACATTGTTAAATATAATGATTCTACCTTTTCATCCTGCTCTTACCCCCAAATATCATCTTAATCACACAGACCCAGGCTGGAAAAACATAGACCCTGGGTTATAGGCTACAACCTTCAAAGCTTTTGGATTCGGCCCCCTTGTGCGTTCCCTTAATACCCCATGCCACTCCGTGGGACCTCCATTTTTTGCTAGTGTCCTGTAGGTGATGGGAGAAGTTTTTATGTTTAACTGGTTCTTATTTACTTCAAATTCTTCAATCAACTCTTCATTTAGCTCATTACTGCCTCTACTATCACAATAAAAGAAGTGCATTCCAAATGGGTTCAACCTCTAATACCTTGGGAACGGAACCTGAACCCAACATTGTGGGGACAGCCTGTAATGATGCATTGGGCACTGGATGATGCTTTGGTGCTCACCTCGCCACTCGTAATTAGCCACAGGATGTTATACAGGTCCAGGGCTGTGGTCCACTTTGGATCCTTAGCCCAACAGTGACTTGCCTGTTTACCAGCTTTCCCCCCTCCTCCCTTCCTTCACTTTGGCTTTTGGGAGCATTGTAAAAGCCATGGAATACACTTTCTCTGTGGTATACATTCCATTTGCCCAGAGACAAGACAGCAGGATGGTCCCCTGATGGGGGTTTCCACCAAATACTTCTTCAATGTTGCACCAAGATAGCTGTTAACAGACATCCGGTGTGATTTGAGCTGCAATGTTTTACCTATTTTTATACTTAAAGTAGAAGTATAGGCAAAACCTTTTTTTTTTTTCATTTTGGATAGAGCAAGGGAAGATTGGTCACATTTTTGTATCGCCATCATTGTCCTGTTGTGGAGATTTCCCTTCATTTCCTATCGCAAAGCCAAACAGGAAGTGAGAGGAAATCCCTGAAAATTAAGGGAATTCCTTGGGAACCCCCAGGTCACCAGGACTAGTGTCATTATTGGAAGAGTTCCCCTCTATTATTTTTCTGGGGACAACCCAAAATTTTGGATTTTCTTTTACTTTTAATGATAATGGTAAACCAGACAAATAGAGAGGTTAAATCTCCATAACGGGGGGGAGGGGGGGGGGGCACAGACAGCAATACAAACTTAAGGCCCGTACACACGATACTAAAATCGGAAGGAAAATTTCATCCGACGAACGATCTGCCGATTTTCGGATTGTTAGTATAGTGCTTTTGATAGCCGATTACGGATTTTTGGACGACAAAAACTGGATGTGCATGCTATAAAATGTTTATCGTACGTCAACACAACGTCCGATTTTCATTTAATTAGTACAGTTTTTGTCCGAAAAAATTGTAAGAGCAAGACTAGGCATGCTCAGAAACTAAAGAACACATACAAAACAATTCAACACATGACATCACTTCTGAAGTTGAATTCTGTCGTACGGGAATTTTCGTATGAAAGTAACCTCTTCACTTTCTACATGAGACTAGCATGCAACATAAAACGGACGACAGATTGTTCGATAATCTGATCGTGTGTACGAGGCTTTACTTTCTACTCCAAAACTAAAAAAAAGAGAAGTTTTGCCTTAAATTATACTTCAAATCTATTCTGCACTAAGGGACTTGCATACTCACACCACAAGTGATGCCTCAACGCACCAGCACCTGGATTTCACCTTTTTGCTATAAGGTGAACTTCCGTATGTTTGAAGTTATTTGTGCCTCTGTGTATTGTTTATGAAAATTGTTTTATTGTAAAATTTATTGAAACTGAAATATGACCCAGGCATCTACTTTAACGGATACGTGACAAACCTACTTCAAAATGGTGTCCTCCAGGTCAGGTCCCATGCCTCATGGCTAATCCCTCTAATGCAAAAAGTACAAAATGCAAACAATTTTTATTCGATTATGTTTTTCAAAAAATTGTTTTTCTACAATAGCTCCAAGATTCTAAATATTGTCTTTTTAACCACTTAAGCCCCGGAAGATTTTACCCCCTTCCTGACCAGGGCCTATTTTGCGATTCAGCACTGCGTGATTTTAACGGACAATTGCGCGGTCGTGCAACGCTTTACCTAAACGATTTTGACGTCCCTTTTTTCCCACAAAACAGAGCTTTCTTTTGGTGGTATTTGATCACCTGTGCGATTTTTTGATCATGCGCTATAAACAAAAAAAGAGCGACAATTTTGCAAAAATAATATTTTTCAAATTTTTTATATGAAATCCCCCCCCCCCCCCCCCAAAAAAAATGTAAAAATCAAAATTTTTTAACATTTTTGGCCAAATTGTTTTATGCTACATATGTTTGGTAAAAAAAATTGCAAAAAGCGTATTTTGATTGGTTTGCGCTAAAGATATCGCGTTTACTAACAAAGGGAAAGATTTTTGTAATTTTTGTTGTTTTTTTTAACGCGTAATGGCGGCGATCTGCGATTTTTTTTTTTTGCGGTACTGCGACATTGCAGCGGACAGATCGGACCCTTGACTGACATTTTTGACACTTTTGGGGTTACCAGTGACATTACTGCAGTAATCAGTGCTATACATATGCACTGTTACTGTAAAATTACACTGGCAGTGAAGGGGTTAACTTTTTTTGAGAGGGAGGGGCTATGTGTGTCCCTAGGGGCGTGATTCTAACTGTGATTGGCTGTGGCTTGAGGTGTAGGAACAGTGATCAACGGTCCTACATAGTAGAACTGTATGATCACTATTTCTACACAAGGGAGAATGACAGGCGGCTTGTTTACATTAGCCGCCTGCCTTTCTCCCTCTCCACTGACGATCGCGAGTGACCGGCGGACGATTGGGTCCGCCGGTCACACGCGCGGGGGGTTCGTGACCGCGCGGGAGCGCGCCACCGGCGGCGCACGCTCGCTCCCCAGAGCCTCACAGGCTAGCGACGTAGTACTACGTCGCTTTGCCTGTGAGGGGCTGACCGCCGCAGTTAATAGTCGTGCGGCGGTCGGCAAGCGGTTAATAAGAAACGGGCGAGGATCTTTTTTTCCCCCTGTTTTTAGGATCACAGTAATGATACGAGATTAATGTCTTATTGCAGGACCTTTCCTTGCTGTCTTATGCTTTTCCTTAAATTTCTGAAACTTTCTGCCTCGTGATTGTCTCCTTCAAAGAGTGAGAGAGAGAGAGCTCCATATTCCCATTTACCTTGTGAACAGCTTATCATTACATTGCAAGAATGTGTTTGCTGTCTCTGAATCCCAAAGGATCTGACGATTACATCATTCGGAGGCAAAGATGCCTTGTAGACAACAAAAATAATGAGAATATGAGTGGATGGTCTTATAAGCATTTACATTTGCTTGGCATTTCGGTTAACACTTCTTTGCAGTAGATGCCGACAGCTCCTGGACTCCTCTAATTGTAGATTATGTCTCTATCAGGATTGCTCTTTCTATTATGATGAATTTGACAAAATACTTTCTGATACAACAACGGCTAAATGTGCCTTAACCAGTAGCGGCACACCATAGTTGCCCACTATATTTGGTTTATAGGAGATATAGCTCCTCCATTTTCAAAGCTCCATGAGCCCGTAGTACGAAAAATGCACTAAAAGAAGAAAAAAATCTTGTTATCCAGAGCTAAAATTAAAATCTTTTATTCATCGTCTGACTTGGACTGCAAAAATGACAAGGGGAAGACTTTTTGGTTGCTGCAGGCAAGACTATATTTTTCAATTAGTACATTTTGAATACATCAGCCATGTAGTTACTAAGGGGTCTACTTATAAATTGGTTTACACAAAATCTCCTCAAGTTTCAACCAGGATTCACATGTTTTTTTCTAATTGGATTCAACTGGTAATATTGGGTGAAATGTGTGTGAATCTTGGGTGAAAAAATGTACAGCATAAATAGACCCCCACATGTTGGGTACCAGAAAAAAATGTGCATGCATGGAAGGAGCGCTAGACCAAAAGATAAGAGTCCGATTTCATTTATTGGTGCTGTGCTAAAAGACATCCAACGTGTTTTGTCAGAGACTTTCTGGTAACCTTCTGGGGTACCCACTGTGAGCAGCCTAACCTGAATGAGTGGGCTCTTCAATTGTTTTTGCCCTTTCACTACTTCGTATAAACTTGTATCAAAGCCCCAGCATCTCTTGGATGCCCTTTTTTATTGGACTCCACATGTTGTGTAGACCAGCATGGTCAACCACTATTTTTTGGGTCCACATGTTGGATAGACCAGCATGGTCAACCACTATTTTGTGGGATCCACATTTTTGGATCGACCAGTACGGTCAACCACTATTTTGGAGTCCACATATTGGATAGACCACGGTCAACCACTATTTTTGTAGTCCGCATGTTGGATAGACCAGCACGTTTAACCACTATTTTTTGGGCCCATATGTTGGATAGGCCAGCACTGTCAATCACTATTTTTGGAGTCCGCATGTTGGATAGATAAGCACGGTTAACCACTATTTTTTGGGCCCATATGTTGGATAGACCAGCACGGTCAACCACCATTTTTGGAGTCCACATATTGGATAGACCAGCACGGTTAACCACAATGTTTTGGGCCCATATGTTGGATAGACAAGCACGGTCAACCACTATTTTTGGAGTCCGCATGTTGGATAGAAAAGCACGGTCAACCACTATTTTTGGAGTCCACATGTTGGATAGACCAGCACGGTCAACCACTATTTTGTGGGATCCACATTTTGGATAGACCAGCACTGTCAACCACTATTTTGTGGGATCCACATTTTGGATAGACCAGCACTGTCAACCACTATTTTGGAGTCCGCATGTTGGATAGACAAGCACGGTCAACCACTATTTTTGGAGTCCACGTTATGGATAGACCAGCATGGTCAACCACTATTTTTGGGGTCCACATGTTGGATAGTATGATGTTTATACTCGTAGCATAGTTTGATGCCACAAAATAAAATAACATGCAGATGAGTTGTTAGGTTGGATATTGTAGAAGAGTATTGTGCTGTGTTAGCCATAGATCATAAAGGAAAAATTATGATCAAAAAGAGAATCTGGTACTCTGCCTATTTAGGACCCCCTACCCCTTGAGACACTTTAACAGTTCCTCTCCCTTGTAGCCCTACGTAAATACCCGGGGCTTTGCGGCATGGTTTGCCTGAGCTCAAACAGCCAATGGTCTCTAGTGGAGGAGGGGAAGAGGGTAACCTTGAATAACCTCATAACCTCAGATACCATGGGCAATGTGACAGAGTCATTTTAGGTAATACATTTTATTAGCTAACTTTTTTTGAAAATACATGATGCACAAGGTCCTCTTCATTTTTGCTCTTCTTTGGCGATGGATGGTCTTCAATGATGCAGAGAATGCCACGGACATGATGACTTCAGCACCGTTCTATGAGCTAGAGCAGTGATGGCGAACCTTGGCAACCCAGATGTGTTGGAACTACATTTCCCATGATGCTCTACTACACTGCAGAGTGCATGAGCATCATGGGAAATGTAGTTCCAAAACATCTGGAGTGCCAAGGTTTGCCATCACTGAGCTAGAGTGTCATGAAATGCCCTTGGTGGGCATGTCCACGTCAACCTGAGCCCAAAGGAAGTGGGTTATTTGACTTGGACAAGGACTAGCATTGGACTACCGAGCATTGAGTCTTTAGATAACCGTTCTTGAGGGAAAGTTAATATTGCAGGTACAGCTGATTTTTATTTTTCCATCCAAAATAAATAAAAAATACTTGGCATTGGGCTTTAATTTCACCAATAATTTGTACCACCTAAACTTTATAGTTTAGGCTTTGTCGGCTAGAAGACTATTTTATAAAGTACAGGTCCTTAGGATAAGTTAAGGTCAATGTGTTAACAATCTTAACAAGAAGTGGCGATAACCCCTTCCAGCCACCAACTTCCAACCAATTACATCCTGCCCTAAAAGTCGAAATTTGATTAGTGGTTATGTGGAATTAACTCCGGCTCCTTTGAAGAATATGTTGGTACATCAAGCCCTTTGTGTTCTATGCACTATTAATGATTTTACTTTGTGTTGAACTAGGAGGGACCATGTTGTATCCATATACCAATGGCCAGCTCTTCTGTGTATGAGTGACAGGTGCACTTTAATGGCTTGCTGTGAGCTCTTATAATTCATGTTAGATTATAGATTGGAATTGAGGACAATGCAGATAGAAAGGTTTTGACAGAGAGTCATCACAGTTGACCTACATATTTTAATATCTCTTTGTCAGAAATGGTTCATGGATAATAGAACATTCCATACTGATTCAGTGTAAGCTTATTCTGTAAAATAGCAAAATACCATACCTAGGTCAACCAATATGAATCCATCCTGTACTTTATAGTGTTCATAAAGTAAAACCTGATTGAATTGTTTGGGTTACTTAAAGCATTTGTCACCCAAGACTTCATATTACTGAAATGTGCCTGCTGTACCATGTACTTGTATGAGAGTCTCCTGTTCTCTTTGTATTGCTTCCTTTATGGGAAATCCCTGGTGTTCCTGTCAGTCCCTCTGCTTTCGTAATAAAAAGTGACCACACTAAGCAGGAGAGCACACCGTGGTCAGTTCTGTAGCTATGCTGGGAGCTCAGCCTGCTTTCCTCCAATGATCCGACCTGTCCTGACACGCCCCCGCTGAAAAGCTCCTCACTGGGAAGCTTAGTGTGCTGCTGCTTCTCCTCCCCCATCTCTTATGCAGCTTATAACAACGGAAATGTGATCACTTATAAAAAAGGGGGGAAAAGTATTTATTATGTTTTTATATATTTATACAAAAATGTTTTGCCTTTCATTTCTTTTTTAAACTGGGTTGTTTTACAAGGTGATTATTTACAATCACTTTAACTTTGGACTTTCCTTTTGTGCCCAAGCAATACCCTAAGGCTCCATGTACACGGGACGTTGTAAATAGCCGTTTAGGAGCAGTTGGACGTTTTTTTCAGAAGCCCCTGAACCCATCTACATTTTATCTTATCTGTCCATGTACACAGGGTCGTTTACAGTCATTTGCAGGCAGTTGAGTTCAGGGACGTTTTTTGGAACGCAATTATTTGCGTTCGAACGTGTGTTTTTCCCGGCGTTTCAAATGCAGAAACGCGGCCGAACGTGACTAAACATGACCGAACATGATGAACCTACGTTCAGCCACTTTATACGTTTTTTTTCTTCCATTCAAAATCAATGGTTCCCTATGGGAGCCTATTGATTTGAATGGAAGGCGCGACTTGCACTGTGAGAATCTTGAGGGGGAACTCCACGCCAAAAATGGGAAAAAAATGCGTGGGGGTCCCCCCCCAGGTTCCAAACCAGGCCCTTCGGGTCTGATATGGAATTTGAGGGTAGCCCCACGCCGATAAAACGGCGTGGGGTCCCCCCCAAAATCCATACCAGACCCTTATCCGAGCATGCAGCCCGGTAGGGCAGGAAGGGGGAGGGGACGAGCGAGCGGCCCCACCCCCCCGGGACCATACCAGGCCACATGCCCTCAACATGGGGGGTGTTGGTGCTTTGGGGCAGGGGGAGCTCTGCACCCCCCACCTCAAAGCACCTTGCCCCCATGTTGATGGGGACAAGGGCCTCATCCCCACAACCTTGGCCGGTGGTTGTGGGGGTCTGCGGGTAGGGGGCTCATCGGAATCTGGAAGCCCCCTTTAACAAGGGGGCCCCCCAGATCCCGGACCCCCTCCCTATGTGAATGGGTATGGGGTACACTGTACCCCTACCCATTCACCCCATAAAAGGCAGTGTATGTATATAACGACAAGAGACGTTTTGGAAAGTTTATTAAAAATCTTCATCTGTTCTTCTCTGCTCTGGTCTTCTCCCTCTCCTGGTCTTCTGGTCTTCTGCTCTTTTGCTGTCCGCTCTTCTGCTCTTTTGCTGTCCGCTCTTCTGCTCTTTTGCCCTCGGCTCTTCTCTTCTCTTCTCTTCTCTTCTCTTCTTCTTCTTCTTCTTCTTCCTCTGGTCCTCTTTCGACGATGTCTCCGATGATTATGCCGGTCTCCGGTCTCTGCAGCTTGTTATATAGCCATTGTGGGACCGGCATAATCATCGGAGACATCGTCGGAGGAGGACCGGAGGAAGAAGAAGAAGAAGAAGAAGAAGAGAAGAGCCAAGGGCAAAAGAGCAGAAGAGCGGACAGCAAAAGAGTGGGGTTGATTTCCTTATACCCCGGCTGGACTTTGGAATATCTTCTCCCTCTCATTTTAGTAGTGTTCTATGGCATTGACTACTCATATCTGTTTTCTCCTGATGAAGCGAACTACAGATTTCGCAAAACGTGTTGGGATCGACACGGCACAGATTGATAATGACATAGTATTAGAATGTCAGAAATAGATGGTTATATTTTGTATAGCCCGGCTGGAATTTGGAATATCTTCTCCCTCTCGTTTTAGTAGTGTTCTATGGCATCAATTACTCATATCTGGGTTTCTCCTGATGAAGCGAACTACAGATTATTAGAATGCCAGAAATAGATGAATATTTTGTATGTACCTTTTATTCCATTTTTCCATTGATGAATCTATATAAGATTTTTTCATGATCTATTTTTATATGTATATTCATGCAATAAAGTTATGTACTTTTAATGCCCATTTTTTTTGTCTCCCTAAAGTCCCGTGGGCCTCTAGTCTCTCTTTTGTGTATATTTTTGGGACTGAGACACACTTGGATTCCACATATATCAGCTTACCTATAGGTAAAAGTGTCAGAGGAGGGCTTACTTCCTCTTTAATCGATGCTCAGTTGGTACTAAGGGGCCCAAAGTGTGCCAAAAATGTATCCCCCATACCATTGCACCACCACCCTGAACTGTTGACACAAGGCAGGATGGATCCATGCTTTCATGTTGTTTACACCAAATTCTGACCCTACCATCTGAATGTTTCAGGTGAAATCGACTCATCAGACCAGGCAACGTCTTCTATTGTCCAATTTTGGTGAGCCTGTGTGAATTGTAGCCTCAGTTTCCTGTTCTTAGCTGACAGGAGTGGCACCCAGTGTGGCCTTCTGTTGCTGTAGCTCATCTGCTTCAAGGTTCGATGTGTTGTGCATTCAGAGAAGGTATTCTTCATACCTTGGTTTTCAGACCATTCTCTGTATTCCCAGAGATGGTTGTGTGTGAAAATCCCAGTAGATCAACAGTTTGTGAAATACTCAGACCAGCCTGTCTGGCACCAACAACCATGCCATGTTCAAAGTCACTTAAATCCCCTTTTCTCCATTCTGATGCTCAGTTTGAAATTCAGCAAATCGTCTTCACCACTTCTAAATGCCTAAATGCATTGAGCTGCTGCCATGTGATTGGCTGATTAGCAATTTGTGTTACCAGCAATTGAATACGTATACTTAATAAAGTGGCCGGTGAGACAGTACAGTTACAATACAATTCAGTACAAGAGGGTTAGGAGGGCCCTACTCATGAGAGCTTACAATCTAAAGGGGCAGGTAGTACAAAAGGTAATACTGTGTGGGATGAGCTAATGGAGAAAGTTAAGTTGAGTTTTTAGGTGGATGATCCCTTTAGTATATGATCTCTGTTGCAGACATGAAGTTCTGAGCAATATGACCCACCCTACAAATAAATATTGAAGAACACACATCCACAGTGTATTGAAGCTATCCCAAGTTTTTGGCGCACGCCTCTGTGGCTTACCTAAAGTGAACCTATCATGATACATCTCATGTATAAGGGAGTTATTTTACCTGTCAAAGGATTTGTATTTCTATCAATCCATTCCTTAGATTTTACTGCTATGCTGCAAAGCCCTCTCTGGGAAGGTAGGGGATATGCCTTTTCTCTGCTCACCCCTCCACCAGCCTGTGAGACTGGATCTATCTTTAAAACGCATTAATCTAGTGTACTCTAGATCAGCCTTTCTCAACCAGGGTTCCTTCGGAGGTTGGTAGGGGTTCCTTGAACAGGGAGCAATTTCTCTTATATAGGTTCCCCATGTAAGGAGCATTCTTCCCACTGATCACCAATGTAAGGACTCGGAGCAGTCTTACCACTGACCACCAATGTAAGGAACATTCTTCCCACTGACCACCAATGTAAGGAACATTCTTCCCACTGACCACCAATGTAAGGAGCATTCTTCCCACCAATCACCAATCTAAGGAGCATTCTTCCCACTGACCACCAATGTAAGGAGCATTCTTCCCACTGATCATCGATGTAAGGAACATTCTTCCCACTGACCACCAATGTAAGGACCATTCTTCCCACCAATCACCAATCTAAGGAGCATTCTTCCCACTGAGCACCAATGTAAGGAGCATTCTTCCCACTGATCATTGATGTAAGGAACATTCTTCCCACTGACCACCAATGTAAGGACCATTCTTCCCACCAATCACCAATCTAAGGAGCATTCTTCCCACTGACCACCAATCTAAGGAGCATACTTCCCACTGATCATTGATGTAAGGAACATTCTTCCCACTGACCACCAATGTAAGGAGCATTCTTCCCACTGATCACCAATGTAAGGACCATTCTTCCCACCAATCACCAATATAAGGAGCATTCTTCCCACTGACCACCAATCTAAGGAGCATTCTTCCCACTGACCACCAATCTAAGGAGTATTCTTTCCACTGACCACCAATGTAAGGAACATTCTTCCCACTGATCACCAATCTAAGGAGCATTCTTCCCACTGATCATCGATGTAAGGAACATTCTTCCCACTGACTATCAATGTAAGGACCATTCTTCCCACTGATCACCAATGTAAGGAGCATTCTTCCCACTGATCACCAATGTAAGGAGCATTCTTTCCACTGACCACCAATGTAAGGAGCATTCTTCCCACTGACTATCAATGTAAGGAGCATTCTTCCCACTCATCACCAATCTAAGGAGCATTCTTCCCACTGACCACCAATGTAAGGAGCATTCTTCCCACTGATCACCAATCTAAGGAACATTCTTCCCACTGACCACCAATGTAAGGAGCATTCTTCCCACTCATCACCAATCTAAGGAGCATTCTTCCCACTGACCACCAATGTAAGGAGCATTCTTCCCACTGACCACCAATGTAAGGAACATTCTTCCCACTGATCACCAATGTAAGGAGCATTCTTCCCACTGATCACCAATGTAAGGAGCATTCTTCCCACTGAACTCCCAATAGTCACTGTAGATATAGTCATTTTAGCAGAGGTTCCTTGAGACCAGTAAGTTATTTCAGAGGGTTCCTCCATGTTGAAAAGGTTGACAAAGGCTGGTCTAGATGATCAGTCCAGTTCTAGTAGTGAAGGCTCCTGATGGGATGTTTGTGTGTTTTTGTGTCATTATATCTCAAATGGTGACCAGAATATACCTCGCCACTCATAATGCTTCTTGTTCAGCACAGGTAATATTATTCTATATTTCATTATATTTTATACTAAAGCGTTGAGCCTTTATATTTACATCCAAGGGTGAAGAAATAAAAAAGGGACATTCTACACCTGGTTTATTCTGGTAAAAGAATTGATTCTGTGTTCTTTTTGTAGCTCTATTCTTCGGGATGTTCTCCTCTGACTTCTCCCAGGCTTATTATATGTCTGTAATTAAAACATAGAGCTCATAATCTCCATTTTTGGCGGAATTGTAGTATTTTCCTATGTCATTTATGGAAATGCCCAGCCAAATTCTAACAAAGATGTTTGGTAATAAACAATAAAATGCACGCAGATTCTCTCTCTCTCAAAAAAAATAAATAAATTAGAGAATGGAAGAAAGGAAATGCGTTATTTTAGGACAGGTGAGCAAACAGTGACAGAACACAAAGTACAGAGCACACTGAAAACAATGCAAATGAGCTTTTATAGCAAAATCATGCAGCTACATGTGTGTGTTGCCGGGTGCAAAGACAGAACAAATTATAAAACCCCAAATAACCGGCATCCTGGGCAGATGACAGACGTAGGTTTACTTTTAGTAGAGTGTTTTAAAAGTGTCAAAATACATGTAATTTAAACTTTAACATGAACCTGTCATTCAATCTGAAAACCCTGTTCTTAAAGTCAGTGGTGGCTGGCGCTCAATATATTGGGGGGAGCGGCAAACCCATGCCACCCCACTGCGGGAGACGGACGGGAAGGTGACGATCACCCCCCCGCCCCGTGGAAGACAGACGGGACAGCGGTGATCAGATGTCTCCTTACCTTAGGAGGCAGGTGACAAGGATCTGGTACTCCTTGCTCCCTGGGCGTTGTGTCTTCTCCTGGCCAAACAGGAAGTGGGTCCTGAAATCTGATTGGCCGGGAGTCCTAAGACTCAGTGGCATCTTAAGAGCATTAAAGGGCCCCGGGCAATGCAGTGCACTGGGGCCCTGCTTACACAATCACCCACAAGAATAAAAATGCAAATTATGGATAAGGCGATATTTATCAGTACAGCAGTGCCAGGCTAATGACAGCTTCCAAGTTGGGCGGCTGGGTCCGGTGAACACACACACGGACGGGAGTCAGACTTGACTGTCCTGTGTGTGCCTGTTCCCGTGGAGGTGGACAGGCATTCCTGCAGTTGTGGGCTCCCCCTCCATTGCCCAAGTGGCCTGACGGTAGCGCAGGGCCGACAGGCGCTTGCCACCTGCTAAGTTTGGCGGTGGGATGCACATGGGAATCGAAACCAATGCTTGGCTGGGGCTGGGTCACTAGGCAGGTGGGGCCCCCCGGGCAACTGGCCAGCGTGCCCATTCGGTAAGATGGCCCTGATAAGACTCCCTGGCTAATTGGGTCTCAGGACCCGCTTCCTGGTAGCCTAGGAGGAGAATCAAGAAGACAATAGTAAATATTAGTTCGCTTTGTCACACAACCAGGCGGGCTCAGGGTGCAGTAAAGCCTACCCTTTTTTGAAGCCAATTGGAGCCACAGGCTCTAATCATGTGCTTCAAAAAAAAAAAGAAAAAACCCCATTGAAATCCATGCGTCTGGCGCCTTGCATGTAGATTAAGAGTCGGGTGCATGGATTAGGAGGGTGGCGCCCCTGTGCCCCGTAAGGATGGGCCACCACTGTTTAAAGTGCTATTAAAGTAATTGTAAAGTCTTGTTTTAAAAAAAAAATAAAATAAAATAAACATGTTATTCTTACCTGCTCTTTGCAGTTGGTTTTGCACAGAGCAGCCCCAATCCTCCTTTTCTCAGGTCCCCTGCTGGCTTTCCTGGTCCCTCCCTCCTGTTGAGTGCCCCCACAGCAAGCAGCTTGCAAGCGTACTCCCGAGCCGCTGCTCTGCATGTGCATTCAGACATGAAGCTGCAGCTTGGCCCCACCTCCTCCCTCTCCTTATTGGCTGTCTGGCTGTGATTAACAGCAACGGCCGCCGCTGTCTTGGCCGATGAGGAGGGAGAGTCCCCGAGAGCTGATGCTCTCGTGCACATCACTGGAACGAGATGGGGCTTAGGTAAGTTTTAGGGGGGACTGCTACAGGCAGAAGGGTTATTACCTTCATGCATAGAATTCATTAAGGTAAAAAACCTTCAGCCTTTGGGCTCAGCCCCCCGCCTCTCTCTTCTCATTGGCTCACTGACTGTGATTGACAGCAGCAGGTGCCATTGTGGAAGGAGAGTGCCCAGAGAGATTAGGCTTTCATGCATATCACTGGATCGCAATGGGCCTCAGATAAGTAATGGGGGAATTGCTATACAGAATGTTTCTTTACCTTCATGCACCTTAAAAAACCTTAAGCATTTAGAACCACTTTAATGCACTTCCTTGCAGTAGGCATCACATTGTATATGCCCTTACCTCTTTTGTGCCGACTAGCCTTTTTGGGTATGATATCAGTTTGCTAAAGAGATCTAAACTCAACCTCTGATGGTAAAGTGATGTTAATGGCAAGTTTTTTTTATTTATTAAATAACTAACATGTCATACTTATCTGCTCTTTGCAATAGTTGTGCACTGAGCCGCCCCGATCCTCCTCTTCTCAGGTACCCGCTGGCTCTACTGGCCACTCCCCCCTGCCAAGTGCCCCCAGAGCAAACAGCTTGCTGTGGGGTCACCCGAGCAGGCTCACTCCTAAGCTTCTGCCATGTGTGTCCATTCAGACACAGAGCTGTGGCTCGGCCCTGCCTTTCTCTCCTCTCATTGGCTCACTGGTTGTGATTGACAGCAGCAGGAGACCTAGTGGAGGCAGAGTCCTCAATCTAAGACCAACCAATCTAACCCTGTAAAGCAAACTCGCTATACATACCTTTTCTGAAGCCGATCCAGTCCGGTTTCTAGCGGAGGAAGCTTTGTGTAGGAGACAGCCAACAATGTCTGGGAAATGAATGGGATGTGACATCGCCCATAGACTTACTATGGGGCTTCCGTTGTCGGCTACCTCCTCTGCACCCGCCTCCACAGAGAAGCTGCTGCTTACAGCTTAGGGTGAGATTGGATCGGCTTCAGAAAATGTATGTATAGCGAGTTTTACAGGGTATCACGTACCTGGTGCTGGAGGCCAATGGAGAGAGAGGGCTTCCCTTGCGGCTAAGTTCCAGACCCCCCTGAGGATGAGAACAGGAAAAGTCAGGCCCAAAGTAGCACAGGTCGCCTGCTGGACTGTGTGCAGAAGGATCCAGAGTACTGCTGGAGTGCTCGAGTGGAATCAGCAGACAGGTGGCGCCCGTGAGGTGTTTGCAGGACTTGGATAATGCTGAGACTGGAACGTGGTCAGGTGGATAGTCAAGATCAGGAGCCAGGTGGATATCAGAGCAAGCGTGGTCAGGTGGATAGCCAAGATCAGGAGCCAGGTGGATGTCAGAGCAAGCGTGGTCAGGTGGATAGCCAAGATCAGGAGCCAGGTGGATGTCAGAGCAAGCGTGGTCAGGTGGATAGCCAAGATCAGGAGCCAGGTCAATTTCAGAGCAAGCGTGGTCAGGTGGATAGCCGAGGTCAAACACAGGAAGCAATCAGGAGACAGGTCAAGGACAAGCTGGGTCAGTAACAGGAGACAGGAACTGGGATAACACACTGGAAGAGCCGAAGATCAACCAGCAACTAAAATCACTGGCAGGCTTCCTTATATAGGCCCAGGTAAATTGCTGGTAGTGCTGCTGGGTCCTAAAGTCCTTCTCCTGCTAAGTTGCTGATATCACTGCTGGGTCCTAGAGCCCTTCTTCTTGTGTTTGTGCCCTGA
Source organism: Pelophylax lessonae (assembly GCF_965119305.1). Classification (NCBI taxonomy): domain Eukaryota; kingdom Metazoa; phylum Chordata; class Amphibia; order Anura; family Ranidae; genus Pelophylax; species Pelophylax lessonae. The sequence goes on along the minus strand of NC_138779.1, from coordinate 31,981,614 downwards.
CACAGGGTTAGATAGATTAGTCTTAGGGTGTGCCTGCAAGTAGATTTAAAGATTTTAGTTTTAGGCTGGACTTCCCCTTTAAGATTGGATGCCAGATCAAGTGAAAAGTGAAATTGAACCCCAATATTTTGAGGTATAAATGAGAATGGTATTTACTGTTGTCGTCAGTCAAAAATCTTCCACCACACCCCAACATAGCTGTCAGAGCCAGGGCTTTGGTGCCAGTTAAACTATCGTCATATATTCCTATAGAGAGGAATTGTGCAAGTATTTTGGTGTCCCTAGCCTCCCTGGTGGGTTCTAGTTAATTTATTTATTACAGGTACTGATATAGTTTACACATATTGTACGTTCACATCAGTCCCTGCCCTCAAAGAGCTTACAATCTAAGGTCTCTAACTCACATTCATACATACACATACTAGGGCCAATTTAGACCGGAGCCAATTACCAGCATGTCTTTGGAGTGTCGGAGGAAACTGAAGTATCTGGAGGAAACCCACACAGCCACACTCCAGGCAGGTAGTGCCATGGCTAGGATTTGAACCGACAACCCTAGTGCTGCTAGGCGGAAGTGCTAACCACTTAGCCACTGTGCTGCCCACTTATTCAGAATATATGAAGGTTCTCCAGGGGTATAGGGGGATTATTCCTGCCATGTGAATCGTAAAAAAAGGACCGCATTACAGAAGTTCTCTTACAGAGGTGGGTGGTCAGACACCTGGCAATGACCTCATCCGAGAGGAAGCAATAATCATCCAAGCAACAACAGCCCAGCTGATCATTGTTTCCTCAGTTAGATGGAATGTTCAATACTTGTAGACCTAACGATCATCGCCCTGTCTAGACAAAATTGGCTGAGTTGGGTGATGATCATCGCATGTCTTCTGTGTGTACCGTTAGTCTGCCAAGAAAATCTAAACTGAGGATCAGTTTTATTGTTTGAATGGAGCTGGAGCCCATTGACTTCCAATACACGAATCAGGAGTAGGCATTTAATCTGGTTATGACTAAGCGAACTTTGTTTTCGTGAAACGCGTCAACTGTATTCACCTTCTGTCTCTGATGTTTGTCACCATGGACTTTTTGGATCTTCAATAAAAGGATTTTATTCATTTTTTCATACTTTCTATCAGGAGTGCGGTTGCCTTTCTTCTACTTTCATTTAGGCATTTAATCTGGCCATGCACTGGTAGAATTTGCTACAAAGACATTAATTTTTTAAACATTTGTTTGATTTTTAAAGGTTAATGAGAAAAATAGACATTTGTTTTCAACCACAAGGACAAAAAAACTCAACGGCTTAGGATCGTTTTTGTCGTTTCTTATCTAAACAAATTAAATTTTAACTCTTAATGTGGTCCTCAATTGGTAAAAAATTGTTGTATTGTATTTATAGACTGTTGTAAAGAATCAAAAATTTAAATTCTATACATTGTTACAGAATTCAAATGAAAATTTGTTGAGGTCAAACAAAAATTGAGTCAGTGATGGGGCATATCAAATGATCTGTCAAACAATCTTTTATGAACGGATGTTCAAAAATCTAAAAGTGTATGGCCAGCTTTACTATTAGTAAAAAAAAAGGTGCTTTTTTTACTGTTCATCATTTCCCAAAAACTGGAATATTGAGTTTGGATGTACTGATCCTTTAATTACTCTATCTAAAATTTTGGCTTTTTCAGTGTCCTCAGTCAGTATAAGTGCTTGTGGCGTGGTGTAATAATACAAAGCAGTCACACAGGAGACCTTCTTAGTGAGGGAGGTCAGTCCACTGAGAGCACAGCTTTGCTTGCAGTGCATTTGGGTTAAAGAGCTAAATCTGCAAGGCTATTAAAATATAAAACATCTCGTAAAAAAAGAAGGCAAGGATCCATATAGGCGTCAGACCTTAATTTATCACTTCCTTGTCATTGCCTATGTTTGTTAATCAATTCTGTTCCATAGGACCCTTTCTTTTGGAAGGCAGAGTACATCTTTATTGTAAAGAATACGTTCCAAATTGTTTGAGTATCTGGTTAGCAAAGTTAGATATTTGCAGTTTGAGCTTGTAAGAAATTGATTTATAATAATATTCAGGGAGACACTGTATAGTAATGTAGAGAAATGAGGATAATGTTTAATATAGCCCCATGATAAGATGGAAAAAAAAAACTATTTTCTGTTGGTAAAGCTGGTAGTCATGGTATGTTTGCCAATGCCTCCCAGTGTTATCTTATAATGGAACGTAATAGCAATCAGAGACAGGAAAAATGATGGTCACGGACTGTTGTAGACACCTCCCAGTTTGGCTTATCATAGAAAGCAATAGCAATTGGAGACCGGAAAAAAGGCAGTCATGGACTGTTGTAGACCCCTCCCAGTGTTGGCTTATCATAGAAAACAATAGCAATCAGAGACAGGAAAAAAGGCAGTCATGGACTGTTGTAGACCCCTCCCAGTGTTGGCTTATCATAGAAAGCAGAAGCAATCAGAGACAGGAAACAAAGGTGGTCACGGACTGTTGTAGACCCCTCCTAGTGTTGGCTTATAATAGAAAGCAATAGCAGACAGAGACAGGAAAAAAAGGCAGTCATGGACTGTTGTAGACCCCTCCCAGTGCTGGCTTATCATAGAAAGCAGAAGCAATCAGAGACAGGAAAAAAAGGTGGTCACGGACTGTTGTAGACCCCTTCCAGTGTTGGCTTATCATAGAAAGCAATAGCAATCTGAGACAGGAAAAAAGGCGGTCATGGACTGTTGTAGACCTCTCCCAGTGTTGGCTTATCATAGAAAGCAGAAGCAATCGGAGACAGGAAAAATGATGGTCACGGACTGTTGTAGACACCTTTCAGTGTTGGCTTATCATAAAAAGCAATAGCAATCGGAGACAGGAAAAAAGGCGGTCATAGACTGTTGTAGACCCCTCCCAGGGTTGGCTTATCATAGAAAGCAATAGCAATCAGAGACAGGAAAAAAAGGCAGTCACGGACTGTTGTAGACACCTCCCAGCGCTGGCTTATCGTGAAAATAATAACAATCAGAGACAGAAAAAATGGCCGTTATATGGAAGGCGTAATATGGAAGGCAATAGCAATCAGAGACAGAAAATTGGCAGTTATGAAGCTCTGTAGACATCTCCCAGCCTTGGCCTATGAAAACCTATAGCAATCAGAGACATAAAAAATGGCAGTCATGGACCGTTGTGGACACCTCACATTGCTATTATTTTCCATAATAAGCAAACAATCAGAGACAAAAAAAAATCAGTATGGAGCATTGTAGATACCTCCCAGCGATGGCTGGTCATAGAAAACAATGGCAATTAGAGACCATTTTCTAATCTGTCCAGTCACTATTCTCTCCAGCGTTTTGGGTAAATGGGCAGCTAATAGACATTAAATAATTTCCCCTTTTTGTATGAAAATTGCACAAAGAAGGGACAGTAATTTCATACGTGCAGAAACCTTAAGGAGAGAAATATTCATTGGTAGCATACAGTAATGTGTATTAGCGCCAAAGACACAACTCAATGACAAAAAATCTTAGGAACAAGTTTTACAATTTCAAAAATTGGCAACTGTGTGTGTGTGTGTATGTATATAGATATATATAGATCTATATATATATATATATATATGGGTTGGTTTACTAAAGGCAAACATGTTGTTCACTTTTTAAGGGAATCTCCCTTTAGCTCCATGAATGTGATGAAATTTTACTTTGCAAAAAATACTCATGTTCAAGGGAAAAACAAATTAAAAACAGTATTTTTGCTTGCACATGATTGGGAAAAAAAAAGCCAGCGGAGCTTCATCCCATTCACTAAGCTAAGGGTAAATTCCCTTGCAAAATGAAAATTCCTTTGTAAAGTAAACAGCCAATTTGCCTTTATTAAATCAACCCCATTTTGCTACAAGCTTTTTTATATTTATAAAAAAAAAAAAAAAAAAAATGGTACTATTGAATCTCAGTGTGCCAGCTAACTGCATGGTGGTGGTGCAAAAACAGATATAAAGTCAGTGTTGTTGGACGGCAAGTCCTGCATGAGTACACACGGATGACTCGTGTGCAGGATATGAGATCTTCCTGTGTGCTCTTGTCACAAGTGGCCAGTTTATGCTCCCTGCTGCTTATTGGTCCCGTTCCCTGCAGCCAATAATAAAATATGGCTCAGGGTTTCATTATGGGATGTATTGATTACCTTTTGGGACAGATGAATTATGGAGAACATTAAATTAAAAAAAAAAATGGAAATATTTTAATGAGACTGAGAGGTCGATTCTAGAAATGGCTGACACACTAGCCTTCCCGGTACGGCTGGTGCTTTTACTTTGGAGGGGGTCAAGTAAGTAATGCTGAGCTGAGTGTGTGTGTGTGTGTATATGTTTATATACAGTATATATATTGTTTGGATTGTCCTGGCTTCCGTTTTTAATTTATCGTGTGATCTGGATATGTTAATGATGAACTTCGGATTTTTGTCCTGTTCACTAAAGTCATTGCCTTGCTGTACTAAAAGGTAGATATAGAGCTCTATTTTAGTAAACATTCCCTCACTCTTCTGGTGAACACGTTTCACTGGGATGGGAAGCAAGGGGAATTCTCCCCCAACCCAGACATGAAAAAAAAAACAAAAAAAAAACAGAGGTTATGGAAATTTCATGAAAAAGAAATTCTCCAAAAATAGGACTAAAATTCCTCCTCAAAGAAAAAATATTGTCCTTTGTTTTCAGGAGTGATTTAAATTTATGTGAAAGGCCGTTTATTTGAGATGATATAACCCAGACTTTCCGAAACAGTTTTTTACCCCAGAGGAACCCATAAATCATTTTCAGTCCTCAGAGAACCCTTACTGAAATGAATGGGAGAAATGCCCCTTACACTGGCGGTCAATAGGAAGAATAAAACCTTTACAGTGGTGGTCAGATAAAGATCATAGGTGTCATGCTGTTGGCTTTGCCGAGTGGAGTAAGTCCAGGAACTATGAAGGCCCCATCAAATGGGAGGTCAACCAACCACAGCTCAAGGAACCCCTTGCCCTTTTTGTTTTCAGGAGTGATTTAAATTTATGTGAAAGGCAGTTTATTTGGGATGATATAACCCAGACTTTCCGAAAAAAATTTAACCCCAGAGGAACCCGTAAATCATTTTCAGTCCTCAGAGAACCCTTACTGAAATCAATGGGAGAAATGCCTCTTACACTGGCGGTCAGTAGGAAGAATAAAACCTTTACAGTGGTGGTCAGATAAAGATCATAGGTGTCATGCTGTTGGCTTTGCCGAGTGGAGTTGGTCCAGGAACTATGAAGGCCCCATCAAATGGGAAGTCAACCAACCACAGCTCAAGGAACCCCTAGAAAACTCTTGGGTCACTCTAGGGTTCCACCAAACCCTGGTTGAGATAGGCTGATGTAACTCATCCCAGCCTGTGCTGGTTAGTGGAGTGAAGTTGCCGCCCAGTTTCTTCTCCGAGAAGTATTTAGATGAGGTGACCGGGCTGCGTGCTCACGTCCTCAGTTGAAGTCCGTGATGACGAAACGCGTCAGAGCGTGAGCACGCGGCTACCAAGGCAACCCTGCACAGCGTCTGAAGGTCCTACGTTACGCCGTCGGTACTGCCGCAAACCGGGAAGTCGGCTTCTGAGTCACCCGGACTTTGCGATACAGTGGAGACAGCGTTGTCGGCGGGAGGAGCAGGGGATTTCCTTCGGTACACTACTCTGCCTACAAATGTTTTATCCCATGAGATGAGGAGGCGCTGATTTCCATTCAACCAGCTGGTACAGAGAATAAAAGGTGGATCGCCATTGGATAGTGGAGGATCACTGGTTTTGTTCAAAGCGCTTAACCTAATCATATAGGGTACGTGTTTACTGCCTAGGGGGGAGCACGGCGGTGTGGTGAAGGCTCTTGGTGGCTGTTGTGGTGAAAGTGAAGGAGAATATCCTGTGTCTATTCCTCACCATTCCCACCTGGTTCCATCGGGGAAAGAGACTTTGGTTTCACCATTTTTTGCATGACCAGCTTTTTATGAACATTATTTATCAGGATCATACTTGCAATCAATTTAGCAATATATTCGCCGCCCTTGGTCTAAGGGCTGATTAGCGCTGCTAGTGCATATATGGGCTTTGTTTATGTACGCACCTTTTCTAGATACCATATAACAATATAGCGGCAGCTTTGTATGAATATTGGCTTTTGGGATCCATTATCTTGCTTTGCTTACAGGTGGCTTTTGCCATTATATTTTGGGATTGCATATCACATAAGCACTGAGTGGGTTGGACAGGACCTTGGTTCTTGTTTTACTCCTTTTTTGTCTCATCCCATTCTATTGCTTGCTACACTTAACTGATTTGGACACTACAGGTACTTCGTATTCCAGACACTTTGGAAAATCATCTTAAATATATTCTCATGGAGGATAAGAAATTGAATGTAAAATCCACTCCTGAAATAAGAAGGATGTAAAGGACTAATGGAAAGGTGCAGTGGTTGCCTTTTTTTTTTGTATCCACAATTGTGATCTCTGTAATGGGCACAAGAGCCAATTGTGCCAGTCTATTGAATGCATTGATATAGAGACAAAACAAAAGATGTAAGGGATTATTATTTAAAAAAAAAAACATGTGCCTGTCTTAGTTTGATGTACAGATGACTTCAAAAACTGCCCTTCCCTACTTAATATTGTGTTGAATCATAACAGAATTGAATGGGCTGTAATAATGCCTGGAACTAAACCGAGAATGGACGTGCTCTGTCATTGCCGGTACACCATTTTATGTGTTTTGCTTTGTCAGTCAGGTCATAAAGTCAATTGCTGGTTGAGAGGAATTCACTGTTTTCTTATAAAAGATTTCAAAGAATGCTCTCAAGCTCCATCTAATGCTAGTCACGTCTGTTTGTCATTCAAAGTCCAAAAAAAAAAAAAAATAGTAACTGGCGCAACTTATGTACCAGGCAGTGCATGCCCCCTAACAAAATACATAATGTACCACCTGTTAGTGTTACTCAGCCTTGCAGCCATGTATCATTTTTACAGTATCACATTTGAGGAAGAAAAGTCATTCTTTATAAGGTTCAATGTGTGCAAGTTGGTGACGTAATAAGGTTTTCTGATAAACTGTAAGAGTTGCCAGCCAATGAATCATCTACATCATCTGTTCCCAACTAGGGTTCTTCTAGAAGTTGCTAGAGCTTCCGCGAGCTGAGGCTCATTGACCTTCTATTTGATGATGCCTGCATAGTTCTGAAGCCAACTCCACTTGGCAAAACCAGTTGTATGACGCCAATGAATTTGTTAGCTGTCTAGAAGGATGGCATTTTGACGATCATTGTAAGAGGGACATTCTTCTCACCAATGTAAGGGGGGACATTCTTCCCACCAGCCACCACCAATGTAAGAGGGACATTCTTCCCACTAGCTACCATTGTAGGGGGGACATTCTTCCCACCAGCCACCAATGTAAGGGGGTACATTCTTCCCACCAGCCACTAATGTAAGGGGGGACATTCTTCCCACCAGCCACCAATGTAATGGGGACATTCTTCCCACCAGCCACCAATGTAAGGGGGGACATTTTTCCCACCAGCTACCAATGTAATGGGGACATTCTTTCCACCAGCCACCAATGTAAGGGGGTACATTCTTCCCACCAGCCACCAATGTAATGGGGACATTCTTCCTACCAGACACCAATGTAATGGGGACATTCTTTCCACCAGCCACCAATGTAATGGGGACATTCTTCCCACCAGCCACCAATGTAATGGGGACATTCTTCCTACCAGCCACCAATGTAAAGGGGGACATTTTTCCCACCAGCTACCAATGTAATGGGGACATTCTTTCCACCAGCCACCAATGTAATGGGGACATTCTTTCCACCAGCCACCAATGTAATGGGGACATTCTTCCTACCAGCCACCAATGTAAAGGGGGACATTTTTCCCACCAGCTACCAATGTAATGGGGACATTCTTTCCACCAGCCACCAATGTAAGGGGAACATTCTTCCCACCAGCCACCAATGTAAGGGGGTACATTCTTCCCACCAGCCACCAATGTAAGGAGTACATTCTTCCCACCAGTTACCAATGTAAAGGGGACATTCCTCCCACCAGCCACCAATGTAAGGAGGACATTCTTCCCACCAGTTACCAATGTTAAGGGGACATTCCTCCCACCAGCCACCAATGTAAGGGGGACATTCTTCCCACCAGCCACCAATGTAAGGAGGGACATTTTTCCCATCAGCCACCAATGTAGGGGGCAATATTCCCACTGACCCTAAAGTATTAGCTTTAACAGGGGTTCCCCAAATCCTGAAAATTATTTCAAGGGTTCCTCTGGGCAAAAATGGTTGAGAAAGGCTGGTCTACATAGACACAAAACATATGGGAACATACATTTATGAATGATGTTGGTGGACATAAACGTTTTGTACCCTATCGTGCCATGTAGTTATCTGTAGCATTTTCCCTTTTGAAAAATTGTAAGTAGTTTATATTATGTTATAGTACACACAGAGCAGTTCCACCATAAAAAAAATTCTGTATTTCAGATTTAAGTCTAGACAACGTTTAACATTTTCTGGGATTTTTAATGGCTAGTCCTTATGTAGTTGCTGATAAGTTGATTCATACACTGACTCTGGGTCTCTAGTGCTGCGCTACCCCCAGTATTCCCAGTCCTGCCCAGGGTATGTGACTACAGATCAACACACTGTTGTCACTTGCTAGAAGAATTCTATGTAATACAAAGAAATGATTGAGAACTTCAAGCAGAACTCTATTTAAAAAAGAAATGATCCCAGCAGTAGAAATAAATAGAAAAGCAGCTCTTGCTTTACTCAATAGAGCACTCTTTTCCATGGAAAGTCCTTTCTTCCACTAGATGACGCTGCTCTTCTGAGTTGAATGGTGGCCAGCCTCATTCTTTCCACTTCCTGTTAGCCCAGGCTGTCATTGACCCGCCCCTGAGGGTTTGTCATCACACCAGGTTGGATGTCATTGGCCTAATATGGCCACATGGCCACTTCTGGAACACAACGCTGTGTACTGTATGTAGCTTATGCTACATATAGTTTATACAGCACTGACATATGGAGCAGCAGTTAGTAAAGGAAATAGTTAATCTGGGCAAGCCTGCGCCAAACAAATGATTTAAAGTGGAAGCAAAGCTAGATTTAGGCTTTAAATCAAAAGAAAAACTTGTGAATTTTAGAAGAGAAACCAGGAATAGAATTTTTCAAATTTGTATGGTGTAAAAATATAATGAGTATTAAGATGATATGTAGCATTCCGTTTATGTACAAATTACAGGAGTTAAATTATTAAAAAAAAAAGTAATTATTTTACTGTAATATTTTAATAACCTAATCATATTACCTATTTGTTAAAAATATAAAAATAAAGCCCAGCATGCAGCATTTTTTTTTTTTTTTTTATTCGACATCTTAGTTAAAGTCTTTTCTTTCGTATTGGTATCCTGATTAAAATAAGAAAAAAGTTTTTTAAAATAACATTTTAGTTGCTGATTTGTTTCCTCCACTGAAAATCCATCTTAATGAATATTTTTCGTGAAGGTCAGTGCAGAGTTTTCCCCGATCATACGAAACGCAGGGAGCACGTATTGGGAAGAAAGCGGTTAATCATTAGTTTGGTGTGACTTGAAGAAATGTTTGTGTGTTCTGTGAGAGTCGGTACTAGGCTGTGTGTGTTTAATTAATAACTGAATTGCAGCTTATTTACTGTTGAATTTACCAGCTGCCCTGAAAGCTTCTCGTTTCACCTGGGCGAATGCAAAAAGGTGGCGGTTACCATGGATACGGGGCCTCTCCATGGTGACACACCCTCTGTATTTTATGTTCCTTCGTTCCCTAGAGTTGATTGTTTTTGGCAAACCAGCTCAGAAACTCATCCAACTATTAAATAAAATAGATAGGTAGCTGGAAGGGCAGTACACAAACAGGCCGGATTACCTGAAGCAGCTTCCGCCTGTGAGCTGGGTGGCTCCGCTGTCACCTATCCAGAATGAAGGGAGCCCCCACCTCGCCCTATAAACTACACCTGGGATCATACACTGCTGGGGAAATCTAATAAAAAAAAAAAAAAAATATATATATATATATATATATACACACAGTATCCCACAAAAGTGAGTACACCCCTCACATTTTTGTAAATATTTTTTTATATCTTTTCATGTGACAACACTGAAGAAATTACACTTTGCTACAATGTAAAGAAGTGAGTGTACAGCTTGTATAACAGTGTAAATTTGCTGTCTCCTCAAAATAACTCAACACACAGCCATAAATGTCTAAACCGCTGGTAACAAAAGTGAGTACACCCCTAAGTGAAAATGTCCAAATTGAGCCCAGTGTCAATATTTTGCGTGGCCACCATTATTTTCCAGCACTGCCTTAACCCTCTCGGGCATGGAGTTCACCAGAGCTTCACAGGTTGCCACTGGACTCCTCTTCCACTCCTCCATGACGACATCACAGAGCTGGTGGATGTTAGAGACCTTGTGCTCCTCCACCTTCTGTTTGAGGATGCCCCACAGATGCTCAATAGGGTTTAGGTCTGAAGACATGCTTGGCCAGTCCATCACCTTTACCCTCAGCTTCTTTTGCAAGGCAGTCGTCGTCTTGGAGGTGTGTTTAGGGTCGTTATCATGTTGGAATTCTGAGCTGCGGCCCAGTCTCCGAAGGGAGGGGATCCTGCTCTGCTTCAGTATGTCGTAGTTGTTTTTAGAAACAAAAACCCAAAAAAACAAGACTTTACAATAACTTTAATTGGAACTAATTTGAGCAAAGAGTGCGAGCCAGGCCTTCTTGTCCAACAGCTCACGCTTGATCTCACAAATGTGCTTCTGGAAGAATGGTCAAAATGGTCAAACATTCCCATAGTCACACTCCTAAACCTTGTGGACGGTTTCCCAGTGGAGTTGAAGCTGTTATAGCTGCAAAGTGTGGGCCAACTCAATATTGAACCCTACGGACTAAGACTGGGATGCCATTGAAGTTTAAGTGTAAAGGCAGGCGTCCCAATACTTTTGATAATATAGTGTGTGTGATTATGGGCAAAGTCGATATATCAAGGGCCGATATGCACTTTTCCCGATATATCTGAATCAGCCCCTGAGGTTACCAATATTGCCGATATTTCGGAAAGTGCTGTACCGGAGTGATGCCTGCAGCTAGAGGCATCACCCCGGTACAGGCGTCCATAGCCGACGGTCGGGTGTCTTGTAATGACAACCGATGCGGCTGAGAAGCCACTCGGCTGTCATTACAAGGAGATGGTCGGGACGTTTCCCCCCCCCCCCCCCATCCCACTGCCTTCCGCGGCTCGCCCAGGTCTCCCGTCCCAACCAGCCTGCACGGCCACATTTGGCTCTGATCAGGTCTCTGTGTAAAAACAAATTCTCTCCTTCCAGACCAGTGCTGGGTGACGTCACTCAGGGGATCCTAACGCGCAGGGCAGGAGGCACTTTTCGGAGCTCTGATTTGCTGCTACCTCGATGTAACACCTCCGGGGGGTGGGGCTTGGCTGTCACTGTGTCCGGTCATTTAATGTCGTAGTTTTCATAGTTTTCAATCTCATGCCCTGATGAAGGGGGTATGTTTGAACTCCCAAAAGGCATTGAAAGCTCTTTTGATTGTCCCCCTTACCAGAAAAAAAGTTGTATCTGGACCTTTTAGCAGTGGTGTGACGATTGATTCAGTTCACATTGTTTGGTAAAATGTAAGCCTCATTCACACTTGCACTCCTGCATTAAGCTTTTTTTTTTTAAATGCAGAAGGTAAAAGGGATTTATAAAGAATATCATTGCATGTCAGTACTGCCAGCCGTTGTCTCTGATCACTGCCACAGCAGTGCAATGTCACCAGACCAGTACTGCCACTCAGTATCTCTAATCACCGCTGCACCAGGCAGTGTCCCTAATTACCGCCACCCATTTACAGTGTCCCAGATCAACGTTGCACCAGTTACAATGTCCCTAATCACTGCCACGCCAGTTCCAGTGTCACCAGACCAATGTATGCCAGCAACACTGTCTCTGATCACGTCTGCGCCATTTGCAGTGTCACCAACCAGTGTAAGCCAGCAAAGGTGTCCTTGATTATATCACCACACCAGTCCCAGTGTTATTAGACCAGTGTAAGTCAGCAGAAGTGTTCCTGATTGCTGCCACACTTGTCCCCATTGTCACCAGACCAGTGTAAGCAAGCAACAGAGTTCCTGATCATGGCTATACCAGTGTATTGTTGCCTCTGCCCGCCACCTGTACTAATCTTGGCCTCTTTATTGGTTATGTTTCTGCCTGGACCAATTCTTTGCCTGTTTGCTGACCTGTCTCTGCCTGCGGCCTAAACTGATTCATCGGCATATCCCACTGACTATGTTGCTATGAGACACCAGTCCCAGCCATCCCTTGTGGACAACTGCACTCCTGGAACCAAAGGAGTGGAATTTTAGCCTCCTGCACTTCCTGGCCAGTGAACATGGCATTCCTGAGGGCAGCCATGTACAAGTAGGCTAGGCTTGCTTCACTTGTAGGAACTGGGGCTCCTTTATAGGTGAGACTACACTAAGCTATATTCCCTGACCACTCCTATAGAGGCGACCATTATCCACTTGCCGGTTGCCTAATGTACATGTACTGAGGCAGGTTGGCTCTATTGCGCAAAATCATGTAATTTAGTGCAACAGCCAATAGATGGTGCGCGTGCACCGCCAGAGGCATGATCGCGCTGATTGGACAGAAGGGGAGCCAATCAGCGGATCCATCGGACCCGATGTCCGCCGGCCACCCGCAATCGTTCCCAAGACAGGCAGAACATCGATCTGCCTATGTAAACAAGGCAGATCGCCGTTCTGACAGGGAAGAAGATAGAGATCTTGTGTTCCTGCTAAGCAGAAACACTGCATCTCTTCATTCAGTCAGAGCACCTCCCTCACACAGTTAGCAAGCACTCCCAGGGAACACAATGTCAGTTAAGTGTCCGATTTGTCGGTTGCAATGTTGCAGTCCCATTAAAAATCGCTGATCGCTGCCAATACTAGTAAAAAAATAAATAAAAATGCCATACAAATATCCTATAGTTTGTAGACATGATAACGTTTGTGCAAACCAATCAATGTACGCTTATTGGGATTTTTTTTATACCAAAAATTTGTAGCAGAATACAAATTGGTCTAAGTAGATGAAGAAATTTGATTTTTTTTCATTTTTTTATTTGACGTGTTTTATAGGAGAAAGTAAAAAATATTGTCTTTTCTTTTCTAGATTGTCGGTCTTTTTTTGTTTTATAGCGCAAAAAAAAAAAAAAAAAAGTAGAGGTGGCCACCAAAGGAAAGCTCTATTTGTGGAAAAAAAGAACATTGATTTTAGTTGAGTACAGCGGCGCACGACGCTCAATTGTCAGTCAAAGTAACGCAGTGCCCAATTACAAAAAATGGCCTGGTCATTAAGGGGGTAAATCCTTCTGGGGCTGAAGTGGTTATGGTGCATTGTGGTTTTGGAACATTGGTTTCTACCTGACCGGTATACGTATAATCAGTCCAGAAAGTGGAAAAGGTTCACACGTGTGGTTTCTCTGTACTCGGGAGGAGTAGTAGAATGTGTTTTAGGTCGTAATTCTAACTATGCCCATGCTGTTTGCGAGAAATATATTATTAAAATGATAACTTTGTTTTAAAAAGTTCATTTTCATTTTCTTTATGCGATTTCCAAAAACTTGTGTCAAAACAATGAAGTCTTCAAAAGACTCACCGTACTTCTTAAAAAAAATCTTGGGGTGTTTGCTTTCCAAAATGTGGCCATTAGAAGAGTGTTTCCATTGCCGTGGTGCTCCGGGACCTCCAAAAGTGTGATAGGTAGTCAGGAAATTAGATGTTAATTAATGGCCCTGGAACACGTGAAGGATTTTGGGCCTCTCTATGTGGCTAGGATGTTAAAAAGTCCTTGCATTTTCCAAAAACCTATGGCAAAAAAATTACATTTTCAAAAGGCTCGCTATGCCTTTCAGAAAATACACTGGAGTGTTTGCTTTCCAAAATGTGGTCATTTTGGATGTGTTTCCATTGTCCTGGTGCCCCAGGACCTCCAAAAATATGATGGATAGTCAGAAGATTAGATGTGTAATTTATGCTCTGTGAAAGCCCAAAGGTGCTCCTTGGATTTTTGTCCTCTCTATGCCTCTAGAAAATTAGATGTGTAATTTATGCTCTGTGAAAGCCCAAAGGTGCTCCTTGAATTTTTTAGTCCTCTCTATGCCTCTAGGCTGTGAAAGTCCCACACATGTGGTATCCCCATATTAGGTAGCGCAATGTATTTTGGGGTGTAATTACAAGTATGCCTATGCTGTGTGTGAGAAATAACAACTTTGTTTAAAAAAAAAAATGGAAGGAGGCATAGGTGTAGCATACAGCCCGCTGACAGCAGCCTGTCAGAATCAATAACAGGCTGATGTACATGCTTTTGATTGATACTTGCGCACAGGGCCATATGTCCTGAAATCGCCTTGATATACGAGTGCTTTGGATTACAAGCATATTTCTGGAACGAATTGTGCTTGAAATCAAAGGTTTTACTGTATTGGGACCTAAACAGAAGAAAAAATATGGGCCATTTATGCAGGGCTGCTGTTAGCAATCACGGGGCCCCGTACAGCCTACCTAGAAGGCCCCCCCCCCTCCCGAATATATATCAGAACAATAATTTCACAAAAAATACACTAAAATCATTAATAGCGGACGCAAACATAACAGAGAACCTGTGTGAATTAGCCCTTTTTAATTGTTTTTTTATATTTTTTTTACATAAAAAACAATTTTATATATATATATATATATATATATATATATATATATATTTTTTTTTTTCTTTTAAAAGGTTAACATTTTTTATAATTTTAGATTACAATTTTTTAAAATGATTCATTAACAATGTTTTAATTATTATTATTTATTTTTTTACAATTTGTTTTTCTACAGGACAGGGAAGCCTGCAGCCCTGCGGCACAGTGAAAGGAGGGCACACGGGGAGGGGGGGATCAGAAGCAGGCAGAACAGGGAGGGGGATCGGTGTCAGAGAAGCATTTACAGGAATGATGCCCTGTGTCTGTGTGTCTCCCTGCAGCAGCTGAAAGGAGAGAAACAGGCTTTCAGCTGCTGCAGAGTGCCGCACAGGGCTTCCTTCTTTAATTGCTGCTTTGATTCCCCATGCTGTTGGGGCCCCCCCATGTGCCCAGGCCCCCTACAAGAGGACTGGTGGTCCCCCCCCCTCCCTATATCAGCGGCCCTGCATTTATGCATAGAATTTCTCAGATAATAAATATGTTTTTACAGCTCAAATTTTGGCCGAGCCACCAGGCTCAACAACTTTAATTGAAATGTTGAAAGGGGAGACAGAATATTGTCAACTGAACCTTAAAGTGGAGTTCTGCGAAGTTCCGCCCCCCCAAAAAAAATTAAAAGTCAGCAGCTACTCATACTGTAGCTGCTGATTTTTAATATTAGGACACTTACCTGTCCTGGAGTCCAGCCATGTCAGCACCACAGCCGATGTTTCAATCGGCTTTCGGGTGCTGCTGCTGCCATTGCTGGTCAGGGAACCCGGCTGTGAAGCCTTGCGGCTTCATGGGCGGGTCCCTACTGCGCATGCGCGAAGCGCGCTGCACATTCAGATTGGCTCGCGGCAGGGGAAGGAGGAGGGGGCCAAACTTCCGAGGGACGGCGCTGCGGCGCCATCTCTTAGAAGTGGGGAAAGGTACCTGTCAAAAACCGGTACCCATTCCCCCCTCCTCCCTGAAAGGTGCCAAATGTGGCACCGGAGGGGGGGAGGAAGTAAATGAGCGGAAGTTCCACTTTTGGGTGGAACTCCACTTTAAAGTCTGTTTCATTAACCTCATGTGCAATTAACATAAATATTAGTCATTTATTTGATATACACATCCTACAAGAAGACCTGCAGCCTAAAGAAGCTTTTTGGAAATTAGACAGCGGAGGAGCCTATGAGCCTTTCAGTCCTCAGCAGGAATAAAAGTAAATTTGCTGGGTTCAAGTTTTTTTTTTTTTTCCTGCTGATAGCTCTTACTGCTGTTGTGGGTGTCCTGCTCCTGCGTTATGTGTGTGATGGTCTATGTTGAAATCTGTTGACAGAAATATTAGGTGCTCTGATTGTGCAAGCACATTCAACTACTAATGTATACCAGCAACTTTACTGGGATCTCTCTTTACAGTTCGGCACTGCACGGAATTTGGTAATCTTAGGCAATCTGAGTAGAATCAGGATAACCAAATCTTCCGAAAGCTATTAAAAGCATTCAACAAGCTTTTGTTGGTAATAAAGGTTTTTTTTTTTTTTTAAATACCAAACATGTCATACTTAGCTGCTCTATGTAAAGGTTTTGCACAGAGCAGGCCCGATCCTCCTCTTCTCAGGTCCCCTGTAGGCAGGGCCAGATTAACGTAGGGGCTATTGGAGCTGCAGCTCCAGGCCCCTACCTTTATATAGGCCCCGGGTTGGCCATATTCACTGTTACCGCTCTTCTGTAACTTGTAAACACAGAAGTCTGGCTTCTATGCTCGCTTCCCCAGGCAGCTCCCTCAGAACCTCCCCACACAGCACGAAGGCCGGACAAGGAGGGACAGTTGCCGATGCATGGATGTGTTTATGGGCTTCAGAGACAGCATCCCATGTTGAATTAGGCATGCATGGCTGCACCCTTCCTCCTCTGGGTGCATGCCAAGGTCACGGCCCTTAAGGCCCTTCAAAATCCTCAGCACCAAGCCCATGATGCTCTTAATCCGGCCCTGACTGTAGGCACTCCTGACTCCTCCCCTTGACCAGTGCCTCCAATAGCAAGCTACTTTCTATGGGGGCACTGGTGCGTGCTCGTTCCCGATCCCCGTTCTATGCCTCCATAAGACACATAGAGCCCCCGCTCTCTCCTCATTGGCTCACTGACTGTGATTGACAGCAGAGGGAGCCAATGACTCCTGCTGCTGTCTCCACCAATGAGAGATAGATCTGGGACAGCCAAGACTCCTGTGCATATCACTGGATTTGGAGCAGGTTTAGGGGAGTATTAGGGGGGCTGTGGGGGGAGCAGCATACAGAAGGTTTTTTGCCTTCATGCATAAAATGCGTGAGGGTAAAAAGCCTTCAGCCTTTACAACCACTTTAAAATCTTTAAATTAAATCTTTATTTAGCATGTTCCAGGCACTACAGAAGTTGCTTCTACCTTCTTTATGTGAACACTTTTGGTGGATACTATAGCCTTCTTACCTTTTTTATGTAACTTTTGGTAGATACTGTGTGTATTTTTACTTTTTTTTGTGACTACTTTAGGTGGATACTATATGCGTTCTTACCTTTTTTTTATGTGACCACCTTTGCATTTGATCTCCATACAGTTTTGAGATACACTATATTACCAAAAGTATTGGGACGCCTGCCTTTACACGCACATGAACTTTAATGGCATCCCAGGCTTAGTCTGTAGGGTTTAATATTGAGTTGGGCCACCCTTTGCAGCTATAACAGCTTCAACTCTACTGGGAAGGCTGTCCACAAGGTTTAGGAGTGTCTATGGGAATGTTTGACCATTCTTCCAGAAGCGCATTTGTGATGTTAGGCACTGATGTGGACGGGAAGCCCTGGCTCACCGTCTCCACTCTAATTCATCCCAAAGGTGTTCTAAAGGGTTGAGGGCAGGCCAGTCAAGTTTCTCCACCCCAAACTTGCTCATCCATGTCTTTATAGACCTTGATTTTATGCACTGGTGCGCAGTCATGTTGGAACAGGAAGGGGCAATCTCAAAAACGTTGTCCAAAATGTCTTGGTATGCTGACGCCTTAAGAGTTCCCTTCACTAGAACTTAGGGGCCAAGCCCACGCCCTGAAAAACAACCCGACACCATAATTCCCCTCCACCAATTGATTCGGACCAGTGCACAAAGCAAGGTCCATACAGACATGGATGAGTGAGTTTGGAGTAGACCTACTCCAAAGGACTGCCTACAGTGCCTACAGAAGGGAAGAGAGATGAACTAATCAGCATGTCTCTGCATTGTTCCATCACAGGAAGGGGTGGGTCCTAGGACAGGCTACAACTAGAAAATCATCAAATCCATCCTGCATCCTTCCCATACGGCCAAGGTTGGGATGGTTGGCTCACGGTGATCCATTACAAGAATTAGGCAGCACACAGGCTTTGGCGATCAGTGGGAAAAATGCTCTCCTTACTGTGGTGATCAGAATGCCACTCTTACAGACTTTGATGTCATGCTGCTGGCTATCCCAATAGGCATTGGATTGGAAATTCTACAGGAAGCGTCAAGATAGAGGTCAATAAGCCACAGCTTAAGGAATCCTTAGAATACTCTGAGCGAACCCGAGGGTTCCATGGATTCATGAGTAAGAGTGGCTGTTCTAGAGGTTGCTAATGGTTCCTTGAACAATGAACGATTTCTACCTGTTAGATAACCGACAACATTGATGTTTTTACTAGTTATTTGTAAGAGGGGAGGATTATGCCCAATGGCCACAGATGTAAGAAGCATACTTTCCAGTGATTATCATGCTAATGTACTGTGAACCACACGAGGAGGGGAGCTGAGTTCTAGGCCCCATAACTTTCTCAACATCTAACGCCAATTTTTATTATTGTAGTTGTAAATAGTGATATTTCATAGAAATTTGCCAGTTTGGAGGATTAGAGTTCTGTTTTCTCAATTGTTGCAGGTAATTGAATGAACCATGGTGGAGAAGAAGGGTGTACAGTTTTTGCAGGACAATGCACACAGGGCAGGCAAGACGGTGGCTGTTTTGAAGGATTAAGGCTGGGTTCGCACTTAAATGGATGCCGCTGACAGCAGGGTCGGGGCGTCCCTGTTCTTCGTATCAGGGATGAATCAGGCCCACATGTTTTGCCTGAATTCAGACCTGAAACGGATCCAAGGATGCACAGGACCCCTGTGCAATTTGCTCCACAGCCACCCCATTGAGATCCGGTCACAATCTCCTGTCATACCAATTGGATGTGGGGAAAACCTGCATCCAGTTTGCATAAGTGGGAACTCAGCCTTAGGGTTTCAATGCGTAGACCAGGGGTCTTCAAACTATGGCCCTCCAGCTGTTCAGGAACTACGATTCCCATCATGCCTAGTCATGTCTGTGAATGTCAGAGTTTTACAATGCCTCATGGGATGTGTATTTCTGCAACAACTGGAGGGCCGTAGTTTGAGGATCCCTGGCGTAGACCATCCACCCTATTCAACAGATCTTGTTCTGTCTGACTATAACCCATTTCCTGGAAGGACAGACCTTTTCGACGATTCAGAGGTCAAACAGAGCAGTTTTTCACAGAGCAGACAATTTATTTATTTTATTTTTTTTTGGAAGGGTTAAAGAAATTGGAGAAACAATGTGCTAAGTGTGTTGAACTTAGGATAGAATATGTAGAATAGCAGACAAGTGTCATTGCTGTAGCTCAGTGGTCTCCAAACTGCAGCCCAGGAGCCAGATCCAGCCTTTTGCTTGCTTTTTCCTGGCCCTTTGGGCACCGTTTTCATCCATTGATACCAACAATGGGGCATAAATCTCCCCACTGACACCAATAAAGGGGCATAATTCCTCCCAATGACACCAAAGATGGGGCACAATTCCTCCCTATGACACCAGCGATGGGGCACACTTCCTCCCAATGACAAAATGACAATGATGGAGCACAATTCCTTCCATTGACACCAAAAATAGGGCACAATTCCACCCAATGACAGCAAAGACGGAGCACAATTGTTCCTAATGATGCCAATGATGGGGCACAATTCCCCCTCCCCCGACACCAAAGATGAGGCAGTGTATATTCCCACTGATGTCGGGACCTTTTCTACTCCCAATGGCGGCAGTCCGACTTTCCTTATTTCTGAAGGTCTGTAAACTGGCCCTTTGTTTTGAAAGTTTGGAGACCCTTGCTCTAGCTCAGGGTTTCTCAACTTTTTTCGGTCAAGGCACCCTTTATAATTTTGCACAGTCTGGAGGCACCCCATTCTAAAGTTTAAAAAAACAAACTAATATTTTTACCTATCGCAGCACACACATAGGACACCCAACATTAGAGGTGATTTATTCTTACAAAGCAAATCCACCTTTCCACACTGGTGCTGACTAGTATTTAGTGTTTTTCTTCTCTCTGAGTTTCTCCCTCACTTCGCTATCTTGACCCCAGTGCTGAAAGAGCGGAGCAGAGGAGGGAAAACTAGGGTGCCCTCAGGCGCCTGATGTCCACCTTATCAACCTATGATTTTATTGGTTCTTAAATGCTGGCATCTGGGCCACATAGTTGGTTCTAGTGCTGCACAATAAAAAAACCTGTGGCTTTGTTTAAAAAAAAGGCAGACCTGATCTACCCATTTGTTGACAATTTTTGGTCAGTTTGGGGCAATTTTAGGCATTTTGCCAAGGCACCCCTGAAGAACGTAGAAGGCACCCCAGGGTGCCACGGCACCCCTGAAGAACCTATAAGGCACCCCAGGGTGCCACGGCACCCCTGAAGAACCTAGAAGGCACCCCGAGGTGCCACGGCACCCCTGAAGAACCTAGAAGGCACCCCAGGGTGCCACGGCACCCCTGAAGAACCTAGAAGGCACCCCAAGGTGCCACGGCACGCCTGAAGAACCTAGAAGGCACCCAGGGTGCCATTGCGCCCCTGAAGAACCTAGAAGGCACCCCAGGGTGCCACGGCACCCCTAAAGAACCTAGAAGGCACCCCAGGGTGCCACGGCACCCCTGAAGAACCTAGAAGGCACCCCAGGGTGCCACGGCACCCCGGAAGAACCTAGAACGCACCTCAGGGTGCTGCGGCACTCTGGTTGAAAAAGGCTGCTCTAGCTCATTTCTTTCTTGGTCGAGCCAAGAACTTTTCACAAACCCTCGTAGTTATAGTAAACTGGGATTACCTGACCACTTGAAAGTTATTTGTAAAAAAAAAGTATGAGAAAGGCTGCCCTATTCTCAAAATAGTCAAAATTTTGATCTCAAATCCATAAAACTAAGCTTCAAAGGGAAGAAACATTAGATTTTAAGAGTTTAGCTCTGAAATGACCTCCAACAGAGCAAAAAAAGGGTCATGAGATAAAAAAAGAGGATTTACCCCATTGAATGTTGGTTATGAAAGTATACTTCTGTTAGGATAGCTCCCTCTACTATAGAAATGTGAAAAGGAAAAAAAAAAACAAACCATAAAGCTACCGTCTGTGAACACAAATACACACACCCACGCTCTGAACAAGAGGCACACCTGACAAACACGAGGACTGGCAGCCAATGGGAAGACACTGTGTTGAAATAAAGAAGAAAGAGCAATGCCAGCCTTAATTAATTTAAATATTTACCAATCCAGTATTTTAATTGTGTGTATGTTTGCTCTATTTGTGTACAAGAAATACCTGCTGCATGGGCGTACCCGGTGCTGGGATAAAGCTGATGACATCAGACGGAAAAAATGCAATGAAAAACATTTTCATGCCACAACAGATCAAATTGCATAATTTTTTTTTCCACATGAATTATCACTATTATTTTATGTTGTTTTTTTTTTTTTTTGGCATCTTGAGGTAATATGAAAACACTGATGATTACAATCAGAGGTATTCAGAGTGTTGAAAGGATGGGGTTTGTTGTCTCTGTAGAAATTGGTACGTTGAGTTTCTCGTAGGTTTGCCGCTCTGGTTTATATAGCGCGCTCATTTCCTGTCTTTTTTTTTATCTCATTGTTTTTTTTTTCTCTTGTCCTCCTTGATTTCCGGCATCTGTATTGTTAATTAGCCAGAAAGGTAATGACTTATGGTATAGATAACGGTCAGTTCGGATGATCTGAGCCACAAATGAGCTTCAACAAATCAAAAATGTACACTGTATTGTCATAAGTATTGGGACGTTTGCCTTTACACCCACATGAACTTTAATGGCATCCCAGTCTTAGTCTGTAGGGTTCAAAATCGAGTTGGCCCACCCTTTGCAGCTATAACCGCTTTAACTCTTCTGGGAAGGCTGTCCACAAGGTTTAGGAGTGTGTCTATGGGAATGTTTGATCATTCTTCGCTCAAATTCATCCCAAAGATTTTCTATCGAGTTGAGGTCAGGACTCTGTGTAGGCCAGACAAGTTCCTCCATACCAAACTCGCTCATCCATGTCTTTATGTACCTTTCTTTTTGCACTGGTGCTCAGTCATGTTGGAACAGGAAGGGGCCACCCCCAAACTGTTCCCACAAAGTTGGGAGCATGAAATTATCCAAAATGTCTAGGTATGCTGATGTCTTAAAGCGGTAGTATCCTCATTTTGACAACTTTGCATAATATAAATCTTCTGGGTCCGTATTACATTACTAACCTTTCACCTTGCCTCTCACTTCAGCCGTTCTTCTTTTATTTACATCGCTCCAGTAAATTACGTCACTCGCGCATGCTCAGTTTAACCTTATTTTCCGGCAAGATAATGATCTTGCCAGAATAATGCAGGGTCTATTGCGGGGCTGCGTCATTTCCTCTGCTAGACGTCAGCCCTGTGCTCCAGTGAGACTCCGACCTCCCCCCATACAGATGACCGCTGGACCTATGTTGCCGTAGTAACGTCGATCGAGAAGGAGGCGGGGAACCCAACATATCGCGCATGCGCAAGATTTCCAAGACAAGGCAGTAAAGGCGGAAATGATGTCCGCCGTTTGAGTCAGGAAGCAGTAGCTAAGATGGCGCTGCCGAATACAGGAAGTCGCAGGAAGAAAACTAGTCAAAAAAGGTATTATAATTCGTTTATCAGACTGCATTTTCATGTAAGCATGTGTACAAAGGGCTATTAGATCGGAAGACGTAAAAAAAAAAAGGGAAAAAAAACGGAGTTTACTACCGCTTTAAGAGTTCCCTTCTCTAGAACCAAGGTCCACGCCCTGAAAAACAACCCCACACCATAATCCCCCCTCCACCAATTGATTTGGACCAGTGCACAAAGCAAGGTCCATAAAGACATGGATGAGTGAGTATGGAGTAGACCTACTCCAAACGACTGCCTACAGTGCCTACAGGAGGGAAGAGAGATGAACTAATCAGCATGTCTCTGCGTTGTTCCATCACAGAAAGGGGTGGCCCAAACTATTCCCACAAAGTTGGGAGCATGAAATTGTCCAAAATGTCTTGGTATGCTGACGACTTAAGAGTTCCCTTTACTGGAACTAAGGGGCCAAGCCAAACCCCTGAAAAACAACCCCACACCATAATCCCCCCTCCACCAAATGATTTGGACCAGTGCACAAAGCAAGGTCCATAAAGACATGGATGAGCAAGTTTGGAGCGGAGGAACTTGTCTGGCCTGCAGAGAGTCCTAACCTCAACCTGATAGAACATCTTTGGGATGAATTAGAGTGGAGACTGCGAGCCAGGCATTTTCTTTCAACATCGGTGCCTTACCTCCCAAATGCGCTTCTGGTAGAATGGTCAAACGTTCCCATAGACACACTCCTAAACCTTGTGGGCAGCCTTCCCTGAAGAGGTGAAGCTGTTAGAGCTGCATAGGGTGGGCCAACTCAATACTGGGATGCCATTAAAGTTCATGTGCGCGTAAAGGCAGGCGTCCCAATACTTTTGACAATATAGTGTATCTGTGTTCTTTTAAAATTCACCCACAGCAGATATATTGTCATTGTTCTGAATTAACCACCGACTTGCAGGAGAGACTGCCTTGGTGATATTTCCCCCAGTCATTTGTGTCTACACCTCTCCTACAACACCATAACAGTGTCATTCATAAATGATCCTACTAAATGGAGAATCTGCTGGGTTGGGAGTTGCAGGGTGGTTACCTCCTCACCAAAATTCTTTAAAATTATAAGAAACTAGCATGTGATTCATCTTGCCAACATAAGCAGGAAAATAAGTTTTGACTGGTGTTTGTTAAGGTGCTTACACAATGAGTGGATCACGTGGCTTTCCCCTGGGGTCTAGGATACAAACACACAATAGTATCCCAGATTAATGTTTTTCTGGCACAGATTCTGTAACTACAGTTCCAACACGTTAAAATAACTTTAATGGCTGAGTTCACCTTTTCTAGAAAATAGCCTATGTGGTCAAGGGGCTACAGTAGATATTAAAAAACAGTGCAGTTTTGTAAAATGTTCATTAATTTTAGTGTCATACAAGGTTGGCCATTTGGTTCCCCCATGGAAGTCTGATCTAAAAACTTCCAGTTAGTAGTCCCCATGTCCTGCCTTGTTGTTAGCATGTGAAAACCGTTGGTCGCTCATTCCCAACATTACAGGGGGAAAAAATATCAGTTTTCGAGACCGAGCACCAAGGCAGGACATTGGGATGGCCAACGGGGGAGTCTTTGAGGCAGGAATCCAGAGGGAACCCAAATGGCCTACATGTAGGACAAAATAAACATTTTACAAAGCTACACAGGTTTTTATTGGCTAACGAGACCCCTTGACTGCATGGGCTATTTTCTGGCAAAGGGGAACTTAGCCTTTAAGGGCCACCATACATGATCCAATCCATGCAAGCAGCACCTCCAGTTCAAGCATTACTTTGTTTTTTTTTTTAGGCTGATGGTGATCACAAACTTTTTTCTTCTCGCTTTTAAAAGTTTTTGAACTTTTTAGAATCTGTCTTTGGCTCATGACTTTCCACTCATCATTCTCCATGAAATATCTGCCTGGCTATGCTATGGACAGTCAGCTCTATCATTTACAGCACAAGTGTCAAACACAAGGCCCGGGGGCCAAATCTGGCCCTCCAGGCCATTTCATGTAGCCCTCGCATCTCTCCAGTAGCTGCAGCACCCCCTCTCTCTCTACCCCCACCAGAGGCGTAACTAGAACCTTCAGGGCCCCGGTGCATGAAACCATTAAGGGCCCCCCGGACCCCTGGCTGGGGCCCTTTCCTTCAAGCCTGGGGCTCTTCCCACTGATCCTGGGGCCCTTTACTCTCGTTGCGGGGCCCTTTATTACGGTCCAGCAGCGGGACTCTTTCACAAGTTCTGCAGTGGGCTTCCTTCTTGCCATCTTGGGCTCTCCCCACAGTGGTGGAATGCCAGGGCCCGGTCGCAAGTGTGACCTTTGCGATCCTGGAAGTTCACCCACTGGTGTCGTGGTTTTTTATTTTTTGGTATTTTAATTGTATTATTTTTTATGATTTTATTTTATTTATTTACAATGTCACTGACTATGACTCTGTCCATTCAGAAAAGGAAGGAGCATACAGAGGAACCAATCTCCTCCATTTTCCTCCTGCAGCTACAGGAGCAAAAAGGAGCACAGTAATTTCTCGACATGCTGCCCCCGCCGCCCCTCCTATCCAGGTGTACAGGGGAGCCGCACAGGCCCCCTGGGGCATGGGGCCCAGTTGCAATTGCAACCCTTGCAACCCCTGTAGTTATGCCCCTGACCCCCACCTTGTCTCAGCATTCCGTAGCAGAGAGGAGGACAAAACTCTTCTGCCAGATACTGCACTTCCTTCTGCAGCCACAGGGAGACTCGTCGTGGCCCCCTCCCCTTCTCAGCAGTCCGCAGCAGAGAGGAGGACAGAACTCTTCTGCCAGATACTGCACTTCCTTCTGCAGCCACGGGGAGACTCGTCTTGGCCCCCTCCCCTTCTCAGCAGTCCGCAGCAGAGAGGAGGACAGAACTCTTCTGCCAGATACTGCACTTCCTTCTGCAGCCACGGGGAGACTCGTCTTGGCCCCCTCCACTTCTCAGCAGTCCGCAGCAGAGAGGAGGACAGAACTCTTCTGCCAGATACTGCACTTCCTTCTGCAGCCACGGGGAGACTCTTCTTGGCCCCCTCCCCTTCTCAGCAGTCTGCAGCAGAGAGGAGGACAGAACTCTTTTGCCAGATACTGCACTTCCTTCTGCAGCCATGGGGAGACTCGTCTTGGCCCTCTCCTCTTCTCAGCAGTCCGCAGCAGAGAGGAGGGCAGAATTCCTCCTACAAATGTGGCGCTTCTCTGTGCAGCGGAAGCACCCCCTCGTCTCCACCTCCCCTAATCTCAGCATTTAGCAGACTCCGGCAACTGACTAGCCATCCTCTGGTCCTCCTCCAGGCCCTGCACTTGCTGCTTCGCAGCGTTGCAGTAGCACAAGGTAAGGGGGGTGCACTGTGATGTAAGGGAGGGTGAGGGACTCAAAATCTAATGTAATGGGGGGATGCTCTGAAAATCTAGTCTTACAGATACAACCATAATGCTAATACGGCCTATGATAAAATTAAGCTTGACACCCCTGCTTTACAGGGTTAGTAATGTCCCTAAGCGGAACAATTGATTCTAAGATCAGTAAGGGAGAAACGTTGCATCATCTTCAAAATGATGTTTGTTTGAAGGTATATGATTAAAATTCAGGAGTGACACTGACATTTATTAACTCCTATAATTTATTTCTTTATAAACTGGGCTAAGTGATATCAGTGCTGTGCTGTTTATGTAGGCATGCAATAAATGTTCCCTTTCTGTTATTGGTATATGATGTGTTTTTTACATATTACTGTTGTTTCAAAAAAGTCGCAGTACTGGGGGTGGTTTTGCGTAGGCCAGAAATCACAAACAGCACGGTATCGCAAAAACAGCCCTGACTACTGTTATCCTTTAGATTCCAACTCTTTTTTTTTTTTTTTTTCAGTTAAAATTTTACATTTTAAATTTGTTTTGTATTTATGACAGCACTACCACTTTTGCCTTCTTGTAGTTTTCCTAATTTAACTCCACTGCAATATATATATATATTTTTTTTTTTTTTCATTTGAAGTTTTTGTTCAAAAAAGGTTCATTTGGAGTTCCTGCTAAGAGTTATTTTTATAAGCCTTGCAACCACCAGAAAAATAGATTTCCAAAATGTAGTTATTAGTTATGCAGTGGGAGAAAAATCTCTTTTCTATTCACATATAGGCATCTCGGATCATGGGCAGAATTGCCGCGAATCATTGCTCTCGTGACTTGCAATTGTACCCCAAATGTGCCGCGATTTTTGCCCGACGAATCGCGTACTGAAGAAGTCAACACCTCCAAGCGCCGACGTAACGCGTATAGGGGCGGAGCCTATCTGCAGACGTCATATCCTCTCTGTATCATACAGAAACGTTGTTTCTATGCACTGTTGAGTGCTGTGTATGTAAGTGCATTGGCTTCATTAAAATTTATATTTATATCCCAGCGGAGAGCATTAGATTCTTTTGTCCTTCTTTTCCTACCTGGGTAATTTATGTATGGGTGAATGCAACTGGATCCCAGATGTCCCCTTGGTGAAATCCTGCTAACCATCCTTAACCCCTGAGGGGGACTACTGCATTTGACCCTAGGTGATTCCTGGGTCAGAAATTAAGGTGAGAGGCTTTGATTTCATGGTAGTGGTGGATTGGAGCACGTTCACGGAGGTGATGATTTGGTTATTGATTTATTGGGACCCCAGCAGCACTTCTAACTTGGTATTTGTTTGCTTATAGCACTTTTATGTTTATGTGATTGTTTGAGCTACACACTTTTGGAATTAATTTGAGATATATCTTCCACTTTTTTTATATACCTTGAGATTTATTTGTTATCTCGTGCAGCACTTTTTTGGTTATTTATTACTGGGCATTGTTACCACTTACTTATGTTGTACTGCACCTAGTACCTCAGTACTGTACCCACCTCCTCCATACTGAACCTAGTACCTCTATACTGCACCCACCTCCTCCATACTGCACATATTACCTCTATACTGCACCCACCTCCTCCATACTTAACCTAGTACCTCTATACTGCACCTAGTGCCTCTATACTGCACCCACCTCATCCATACTGCACCTAGTATCTCTATACTGCACCTACCTCCTCCATACTGCAACTAGTACCTTTATACTGCACCCACCTCCTCCATACTGCACCTAGTATCTCTATACTGCACCTACCTCCTCCATACTGCAACTAGTACCTTTATACTGCACCCACCTCCTCCATACTGCACCTAGTACCTCTATACTGCACCCACCTCATTCATACTGCACCTAATACCTCTATACTTCACCCATCTCCTCCATACTGCACCTAGTACATTTATACTGCACCCACCTCCTCCATACTGCAACTAGTACCTTTATACTGCACCCATCTCTTCCATAGTGCACCTAGTACCTCTATACTGCACCCACCTCATTCATACTGCACCTAATAACTCTATACTTCACCCATCTCCTCCATACTGTACCTAGTACATTTATACTGCACCCACCTCCTCCATACTGCACCTAGTACCTCTATACTGCTCCCATTTCCTCCATACTGCGCCTAGTACCTCTATACTGCATCCGCCTCCTCCATACTGCGCCTAGTACCTCTATACTGCTCCCATTTCCTCCATACTGTGCCTAGTACCTCTATACTGCACCCACCTCCTCCATACTGCACCTAGTACCTCTATACTGAACCCAGCTCCTCCATGCTGCACCTAGTACCTCTATACTGCACCCACCTCCTCCATACTGCACCTAGTACCTCTATACTGAACCCAGCTCCTCCATGCTGCACCTAGTACCTCTATACTGAACCCAGCTCCTCCATACTGCACCTAGTACCTCTATACTGAACCCAGCTCCTCCATGCTGCACCTAGTACCTCTATACTGCACCCACCTCCTCCATCCTGCACCTAGTACCTCTATACTGCACCCACCTCCTCCATGCTGCACCTAGTACCTCTATACTGCACCCACCTCCTCCATACTGCACCTAGTATCTCCATACTGCACCTAAAAATGCAGCACTCAACTGCCACGGAAGTAATTTACCTACCAACTTCTCAGAGTCTGCAGCCTCACATGTGCACAGTGGCGTAGCTTGGGGGTGCTGGGGGGGCCAGCCGCACCAGGTGCAAAATCTGGGGGGGGGCGCAACCCGCAGCCGCACCAGTGTCACTTAAACAGTCATAAAAAAAAAAAGTCTCCGGCCGGCCCGACATGCTCCTGAGGCACCTTAGATTTAAAAATGGCACCGCCTGGCGCCAACATGTCACCGCTCATGTGTCGCTGTCGCTTGGGAAAGGCCGTACACGTTTGGCTATTGTGTAATTGTCAGTATAGTAATTAGGTAGGTCAGTGTAGTGGTCAGGTAGGTCTGTGTAGTGGTGAGGTAGGTCTGTGTAGTGGTGAGGTAGGTCAGCGTAGGTGTCAGTATAGTAATCAGGTATGTAAGAGTGGAAATCAGGTAGGTCTCTGTAGGTCTCAGTATAGTGATCAGGTAGGTTAGTGCACGAAACAGGTAGGTCTGTGTGTAGTGGTCAGTGTAATTGTCAGGTAGGTCAGTGTAGTGGTCAGATAGGTCAGTGTAGGTGTCAGTATAGAAATTAGGTAGGTCAGTGTAGTGATCAGGTTGGTTAGTGCAGGAATAAGGTTAGTCAGTGTAGGAATAAGATAGGTCAGTGTAGGTGTCTGTGTAGTGGTCAGGTAGGTTTGTGTAGTGGTAAGGTAGGTCTGTGTAGGTGTCAGTATAGTAATCAGGTAGGTCAGTGTAGGAATAAGGTAGGTCTGTGTAGTGGTCAGGTAGATTTGTGTAGTGGTCAGGTAGGTCTGTGTAGTGGTCAGGTAGGTTTGTGTAGTGGTAAGGTAGGTCTGTGTAGGTGTCAGTATAGTAATCAGGTAGGTCAGTGTAGGAATAAGGTAGGTCTGTGTAGTGGTCAGCTAGGTCAGTGTAGGTGTCAGTGTAGTGGTCTAGTAGATTTGTGTTGGGGGCGCAAATTACTTACCCTGCCCCGGGTGCTGACAACCCACGCTACGCCACGGCCGAGGCCGGCCACACCTCCTCCCCAAATCTCGCCAATGAGAGTGCCTGAACAGCAGCTGCTGGGGGAGAAAATAGGGGGAGGGATTTTGTCCCTGGCAATCAATTTTTCTGTTTCTTGTAGGAAGCTCCTGTCATGCCTGCCCCGATGTGACATAGCACCCGCAGCACTGTCCGTGTTCTGTTTCGACAAGTTTTTATCGGGACAGCTTTTTTAAAATCTGTGACAGTTTGGATTTAAGGGGCAGCTTCTTTGGGCCCCACAACAATTACTGTGCCCCAGGTAGCTGCCCCATTTGCCCTGTGTTAAAGATGGCTCTGTATGCTATTCTCTCTCCTTGTGCAGGGTGACTGGTCTTGAATCCACCCCTTCTGTAGGTTTCTGTAGGCAGCCAGTAGTGGGTGGAGTGCGCTGGGTCCATCCCACTGGTTTGCTCTGTGCTCACTTTATGCTCAACCCAATGATGATGTCACTGACACATTTACAAGGTAATATTTGAATTTGCAAACGCATCTATTAGGTTTAAAAAGTCGCTTTATGTATTTTTGTCTGTTAAGGGGTGTATTTCTAAGGGATGTATATGTTCAGTCCAACCCCCCCCCCCCCCCCCCCCCGAAAAAAAAAAAAAAATTATAGTCAGGGATCCAGCACCATCCTCACCTAGTCCAGTTCTTTACTGGTCTTCGACTCAATTCACACTAGCGCGACTTGTCAGGTGACTTGTGAGCCTGACAAGTCGCGGTCCATTGACTGCTACAGGACCCGTTCTAATAGGAGCGACACAAGTCGCTCTGACTTAGAAAAAGTACTACTTTGGGGCGACCTCGGAGCGACTTGCATAGACTTCCATTATGTGAAGTCCATGCAAGTCGCTCCAATAGTCGTGGTGCATGGTAATGCACAAGTCGCCCCCGAAGTAGTAAGGAGTCGTGCCGCCCCAGTGTGAACCGAGCCTTCAAGTCCCCAAGACTGGCATGTTTACATTGGGAAGCCAGCTGTGACACCTTGAGACTTTACAGCCGGCTTCCCACTGCACTTGAGAATTGTGAATGGTCCTATGGGACCTGTGATGTGTCCCAGAAGGCTGCAGGCAAAGTGAGGGTGGGCCAAACTTCTTCTTTTATCAAGGTGTTCCAAGTGAAAGTGAGAGTGGGCGCCTATCAAAACTAGGTACCCGCTCTCCCCCAAACAAAAGTGTCCAAAAGCGGAAGAGGAGGGGGGGATGAGGCAGAAAAGTGGAAATTGGCCTTTTGGGTGACGTTTCGTTCTAAATAAAATGTTCCGTGTCTGGAGTTCAGATTTAAGGAAACCATCATCTACATAATTTTGAACCCTGACCACAGATTGCTTGGATTTGTTTCAAATGTTGGGTTGTAGGTTCCTTAAATCCCCTACCTTTAAGCGCCCATTCAGACTGGCGCGACACGAATTTGTGGGGCGACCTGTGAAGTCGCGGTGCACAGCGTGTGCGGACTTCATATAATTGAAGTCAATGCAAGTCGCCTCCAGGTCGCCCCAAAGTAGTATAGGACCCTTTTTCTAAGTTGGAGCGGCTTGTGTCGCTCCTATTAGAACGGGTCCTGTACTATTCAATGGCGAGCGACCGACCGCGACTTGTCAGGCGACCAAGTCGCCTGACAAGTCGCGCTAGTGTGAATGAACCCTCAGAGCTTTAGTGTTTTTGGTAGGCTCTGTGTTGGTCTTAAAGATTGATGAGTGAGATGTGAGGTAGACCTATAAAATAAAAGTAAGAGGAGAAGATAATGATATTGAGACCTTTGTGCCCAGGGTCAGGAGGCTTATAGAGAAGACCTTACACCATTATTAGTTTGATATATTGTGGGCAGGGATAGGTTACTTTAGGTTGGGCCATATGGCTGAGCTGCAGCTATTTGACTGTCTCTTTCGACATCGCTGGGAGAGCTTGGCAGATTGATTTTTCTGCAAATTACTGATCCCTGGAAGTTAAAGGGATCCGATATGCCAGGACTCATTGATTTCCTGTGCTGCCATGTTTACTGCCTGAGTTCCATTCTGCTTTATTGATCGGGGAGGGACAGGCAGCTGTGTGTTTTTTGTTTCAGACCTGGGAACATGTACTCTATCTTGGATTGTAGGTGTTTTTGTCATCTGTCTTCTTGTGCTGTTTTACTGTATAAATTGCCACCATGCTTATTATCTTTGTCTCTATTGGCTGATGTTAATTAAGTCCAATATATATGAAGTTCTATGTAGTGAAACTGGCTTTTAGTGTGTCTCTGCAATGACCTAGATTCCAATTCATTTAAAGCACAATTTCACAACCTTCTACTACCTTAACTTGTGGACACCCATTACACCCAATTCATTTGGGATCTTTATTTTTTTAAATAAAATTATGGTTCTATGATGCTGTTGAAATTTAGGCTTTACGTGAGTCATATATATTTTTTTTAAAGTATAAATCCTGCGTACGAACTGATAATAAAAGATGCCGGATATGACCAGAAAAGCTTCTACTTCGCCCCCTGATTTAGTTTTACTTTGCTACTGGGGGACTGATTTTAAACTGCCTTCATGGCTAAGCCCTTCTAATCACCATTCCTCTATCCAATCAGACTGCCTCAATGATGGTGATCAAAAGCTAAATAAACTTGAAACTCTGGCCATCAACTAGTAGATGATAACACAAGATGCTGGATATGACCATGATAAGTCAAAAAAGCTTCTACTTCACCCCCTGATTTACTTTTACTTTGCTACTGGGGGACTGACTTTCTCTGCCTTCATGGCTAAGCCCTTCTAATCACCATTCCTCTATCCAATCAGACTGCCTCAATGATGGTGATCAAAAGCTAAATAAACTTGAAGCTCTGGCCATCAACTAGTAGATGATAACACAAGATGCTGGATATGACCATGATAAGTCAGGAAAGCTTCTACTTCGCCCCCTGGTTTAGTTTTACTTTACTACTGGGGGACTGACTTTCACTGCCTTCATGGCTAAGCCCTACTAATCACCATTCCTCTATCCAATCGGACTGCCTCAATGATCGTGATCAGAAGCTAAATAAACTTGAAGCTCTGGCCATCAAATAGTAGATGATAACACAAGATGCCGGATATGACCATGATAAGTCGGAAAAGCTTCTACTTCGCCCCCTGGTTTAGTCTTACTTTGCTACTGGGGGACTGACTTTCACTGCCTTCATGGCTAAGCCCTTCTCATCACCATTCCTCTATCCAATCAGACTGCCTCAATGATCGTGATCAGAAGCTAAATAAACTTGAAGCTCTGGCCCTTAAATAGTGGATGATAGTGGCTTTCTTTACTTTGACTTTGGCAGCTCAAAAAATACAAAGCGGGAGGGGGGGTCAGTTCTACCAGGTAGGTGCCATCCGACTTGAGAAATCCAAAAAAGATTGAGCTCCAGATGATCACATCAAATGTCCATATAGCTTTATTCTTGACTATAAAGTAACCATACCAATGGATGTATATAAAAATATAACATAATAAAATATTATAACATAGGACTACCTTTATGGCCGGGTTCGGCACTGGGCAGGGGAATGGCTGTGGAGCATAGCCATGAGGTCAGACTCCAAGATTTATCTCAGATAGGTCCACAGAATATGCTTTTCTGCCTAATCTTACTATAAATTGTTAACTTTTAATACTGGCTAATTTAAAAAGATAACTGTAAAATGGTAGCTGGCCTTTCCATAGAAATTAATAAGGATTTTGCAGCACATGCACAGCCCAGCAGGGATCATTTTCGCGCAGAGGCGATGCACTTTCCAACAGACTACAGTGAAGATCTACAAATAGTGGGGACTATTAAAATAGATGTATTGCCAAAGCTTGTTTGGCACTCCTGTGACCCAGTTTTGGCCGACAGGGGGCTAAGGTTTGCTGTCGGCTAACATCACTGAGCTGGTCAAGGTTCTGCTGGGATCCTGACAATAATCTCAGGATCCACCCAGATTCCTGACCAGCAGCTGGCTCAGCCTCTCCGTGTGCCGCTAAGAGCCCAAGTCAGCTGTTCCCGCCCCCTTCAAAGTCCGGTGCTCCAGTGAGCACTAAAAGGGGCAGAGCACAGACGGTGACTGGCAGTGCTTAGAGTAGACCCGAGAACAGAGCGATCCGCAGTCTTCAATCACTCAGTTCTTGGTGTAATGGCAGCAGGGGACAGCTACAGCATCGGATTAAGGCTGCATTCACCTAGGTGAATATGGATGTTTATTTGTTTTATTTTTTTCTGATCCCGCACTTTTCTCTTACGTGTTGGATTTTGAGGGGATTTGGGGGGTTATTCAAGGGTTACTGTGCTAAAAGTATGTTTATCCCTTTTAAGGTATAGATATTAGACTCAGAAACATCATCATATGTGCATAAAATCATATGGATCTGGAGTCACCTAGGTACTCTTACTACAATATTTTTATTAAAAACTCAGAAATTTCTCTTAGCATTTCCCACAGATCCAACTGAGTATAATGCATATTAAGCTCTATAGGGAACATTCAGCTTTCTGTATCCAAAATTATACCTGTGTTATTATTGCCATGATATCTAGCCTGCATGCTGTGAGCCCACTGGAAGCAGCATGAAAATATATACCGTGCTCAGCCTGTCAAAAACATCTTGGGCTTTTTTTTTTATTGTGAATCCGCTGTGGAACCTGCTTTAATTTATTTATTTTATTTTATTTTTTTAACCTATTCACACCTTAAATCATTCAGGTTCATTCCAGAAATTTTACGCCCTGAATATGAGGGCCCGTTAAACACCTGAAATGCGTTGCAATGTAATTTTTATGATGGAAAAAAAAAACTCACTTAGCATTTGGTCGGAAGAACTTTTTCTTCCTGGAGCTCCTAAATACAGTTCATCATTCCATCAACAAAAAAAAAACAGCAGCGATAGGGAACTGGCTGGATGGCACTGGTAGGCAGAGTGGCAGACAGGAAACCTTTTACATTACACATGAAATACAGTATATGTTAATGTCAAGAAAATGGATGTGTGAGTGGCATAGCTCCTAACTGTCCCTCATTTGTAGGGACTGTATCTCAGGGGCAGACTGGCAACTTTTGGCCCAGGGGGCAAGTACAAACCAGAGGCCCATGGTGCAGTGATTCAACTCCCCTCCCACTTTCCCTCAACCCCCCCCCCCCCCCAATCCTCCTCCTGACCCCCATTCCAAGCTGAAGCCCTGCTCCAGATAGTCTCTACTTAGCGGCTGAATCTGAGTTTCCAATGTGGCCAGCAGGGGATGGTTGGGGGAGCTGGGACAGCTCGGTTGGGACTGGCCAGGGCAGAAGAGTCTCCAGTGGGGCATGGAACCGGCCTCTGCTCAGAAACCGTTTACACCATCCATGCTGGGGGGGGAGGCCTGCGCTCTGCCCTTTCTTCAACCCGCAGTGGAGCCCTTTTACATAGTTACATAGTAGTTGAGGTTGAATAAAGACAATAGTCCATCCAGTTCAACCTGTGTAGGATGTATGTGGTGTGTGTGGACGTATTCATTTCCCGTACCCCTGAATGTTTTGATCTTTGAGATGTATGTCCAAGAGTCTTTTAAAAGTAGCCATAATCCCCGCAGTAACTACCATTTGTGGAAGCGAGTTTCACAATCTTATTGCCCTTACTGTAAAAAAACCCTTTGCGTAGACTGAGGTTAAATCGCTTCTCCTCTAATCGCATTGTATGGCCTTGTGTCCTTTTGCACTCCTTGCGACTGAATCGTTTTTTTGCTATACTGAGATCACCATTGAGGTATTTGTAAATCGCTCTCATGTCCCCTCTCAGGCATCTCTTCTCTAGGGAGAATAAATCGAGCGCTTGTAAACACTCCTTATAATTTAGGTCCTCCAATCCCCTAATTAGCTTATTTGCCCTTCTTTGGACTCTTTCGAGTTCCAGCACATCCTTTCTGAGCATTGGCGACCAGAACTGAACAGAATACTCCAGATGTGGCCGGACCAGAGTTTTATAAAGTGGCAGTATAGTTTTATCTTTGGAACGAATCTCCTTCCTTATGCATATTCTGCCGGCTTTGGGAGCTGCAGCTTGACATTGCATGCTATTGCTTAGTCTATCTTCTACTAAGACTCACAGATCATTCTTCATTCTTGATTCCCCCAGAGCTAATGCGTATTTTGCGTTTATGTTTTTAGTCCCCAAGTGCAATACCTTACACTTCTCCACAATAAACCTCATTTGCCACGTAGTTGCCCACTCTGTTTTTTTATTCAGGTCATTCTGTAAGATTTCTGCAATTTCAAGTTATTGCCCTGCTTAATTTTGTGTCATCTGCAAAAACTGAGATTGAGCTAGTGATCCCGTCCTCAATGCTATTTATGAATAAATTGAACAAAATTGGTCCCAGGACTGAGCCTTGGGGCACCCCACTTATCACTCCAAACCAGTCTGAGTACGCGTTATTTATTACCACCCTTTGGACACGCCCTTTTAAACACTTTTCTATCCAAACCTTGTGGTCTAAGCCTGCAGACCTTATTTTGTAAATTAATCATTTGTGGGGGGCTGTATCGAATGCCTTAGCAAAATCCAGATACACCACATCCACTGGTCTCCCCCTATCTAGCTCACAGCTCACCTCCTCATAGAATATTAACAGGTTGGTCTGACAAGACGTTCTTTTTAAAACTCGTGCTCATTACTGCTGATGATACTGTTGACTTTAGCAAATTCTTGGATATAGTCCCTTCTCATCCCTTTCAGTTATTTACATACTATTGACGTCAGGCCTATAATTTCCCAGGATATGCCTCTGCCCCTTTTTGAATATTGGTATCACGTTAGCTTTCCTCCAGTCACCTGGTACAGTTCCTGTCAAAATACTGTCAGCAAAGATCAGGAACAGTGGTCTAGATATAACCTTACTAAGTTCTTTGAGTACTCTCAGATGCACGCCATCCAATCCTGGTGATTTATTTGTGTTAATGTTATCAAGCCTTTTAATGATTTCTCCCTGTTAGCCATAGCGGTATGTTCTGTGAAGTACTGCTAACCATACAGTCATGGTCAGTGTACCCCTCCTTTTCCTGTGTAA
Source organism: Pelophylax lessonae (assembly GCF_965119305.1). Classification (NCBI taxonomy): domain Eukaryota; kingdom Metazoa; phylum Chordata; class Amphibia; order Anura; family Ranidae; genus Pelophylax; species Pelophylax lessonae. Next base: position 31,944,747 of record NC_138779.1, on the reverse strand, counting down.
AGACTGAGGAGAAGAAAGCATTTAGCACGGTTGCCTTCTCAGTGTCCTCTGTAACCATCCTCCCATCATCGTTAATTATGTGTGCAACATGCTCTGACCTCGTTTTTTTTGCTATTGATATATTTAAAGAATTTCTTAGGGTTCCTCTTACTTTCCTCTGCTATATGTTTCTCGTCGACGATTTTAGCCTTCTTGATTTCGTATTTGAATTTTTTTATTTGATTCCTTGTATTGGTGGAAAGCCGATAAAGTCCCCTCCGATTTATATCTTTTAGGCCATTTTTTTTCCCTAATACGTTTTTTTTACATTACGGTTTAGCCACCCTGGTTTGGCCTTGGCTTTTATAAATTTATTTCCCATAGGAATGCACTGTGAGTTGCTTTTGTTCAATATGTTCCTAAAGCATTCCCATTTTTCCTTCGTGGTCAGTGTTCCTAGGGTTTGGTCCCAGTTTATTTTCTCTATCATTGAGCACATATTGGGAAAGTTTGCCCTTCTGAAGTTTAGGGTTCTTAAATTCTCCTCTTGCCTTGCTATCTTGTGATTTATGTTAAATGTGATCATCCTGTGATCGCTGGAACCCAAGTTGTCCCGGACTCCTACATCTAAGATTAGATATGGGTCAGTTGTAATTTAATAGATCCAGCACAGCATTCTTCTTAGTAGGAGAATCCACCATCTGAGACATGTAGTTGTCTAACATGTAGTTGTCCTTTTCTCTTTTTTGAGCATACCAACACCCAAATGCTGGATTTGTAATTTTCTTACGTTCAATTAAGGATTGCAATTCTCCCATCAAGTGTGGCATTTCTCCAGACACAGGACGCTCCTATCTCCCCATTCAAGTATCTTTTTTACTGAAGCAACACCATCATCATACCGGCAAGGTAGCAGCCCATACCTCCAAAGGGGGTCAAATACCACCACCCATCTGCTGAGCCATAGAATATCAACCAAGAATAGTTTTGCCAGTCCAGCGCAGTCTTTCTCAAATGAACCTCTTTCCTATCTCAGAAGTTTGGGAGGTATGGGGTGGCTGTGTGTCTTCCTTAATAGCCCTCGTTCCCTTGGCCACAGCCTATGTTGCCTATGTATAAGGTCAACCCTACACTCATCTCTTGTTATCATTGTAATTAAACCACTTGTTTTTCCAATGAACTTCTATGTTAGTCCACATGCGTGTTTTAGATTCCTTTAACCACTTAAGCCCCAGAAGATTTTACCCCCTTCCTGACCAGGGCCTATTTTGCGATTCGGCACTGCATGACTTTAACGGACAATTGCGTGGTCGTGCGACGCTGTACCTAAACGAATTTGACGTCTTTTTTTTCCCACAAACAGATCTTTCTTTTGGTGGTATCTGATCACCTGTGCGATTTTTTGATCATGCGCTATAAACAAAAAAAGAGCGTCAATTTTGCAAAAATAAAAAAATAACAATATTTTTCACATTTTTTTATATGAAATTCCCCCCCAAAAAATATGTAAAAATCAACATTTTTAACATTTTAGGCCAATTTGTTTTATGCTACATATGTTTGGTAAAAAAAATCGCAAAAAGCGTATTTTGATTGGTTTGCGCAAAAGTTATTGCGTTTACTAACTAAGGGAACGATTTTTGTAATTTTTGTTGTTTTCTTTTTTAACGCGTAATGGCGGCGATCTGCGATTTTTTTTTTTTTTTTTGCGGTACTACGACATTGCGGCGGACAGATCGGACCCTTGACTGACATTTTTGACACTTTTGGGGTTACCAGTGACAGTACTACAGTAATCAGTGCTATACATATGCACTGTTACTGTAAAAATGACACTGGCAGGGAAGGGGTTAACTTTTTTGAGAGGGAGAGGTTAAGTGTGTCCCTAGGGGCGTGCTTCTAACTGTGATTGGATGTGGCTACTGGTGTAAGAACAGAGATCAACGGTCCTACATAGCAGAACCGTATGATCTCCATTCTTACACAGGGGAGAATGACAGGCGGCTGTGTTTACATTAGCCACCTGCCTTTCTCCCGCTGTAACGGACAATCGCGAGTGACCGGCGGATGGGCACACGCGCGTGGGGGTCCGTGAGAGAGCGGGAGCGCGCCTCCGGCGGCGCGCGTTAGCTCCCTAAAGCCTCACAGGCTAGCGACGTAGACGTATGTCGCTTTGCCTGTGAGGGGCTGACTGCCGACGTAAATCGGCGTTAGGCAGTCGGCAAGTGGTTAACTTGTTGACTTGAGAGTCATGCTTATGAAAGAGTCTTATGTATGCAAGCTTTATATGCTTTCTCTAATTCCCCAAAAAAAATTGAAAATGAGATGTACAGAAACTGTCTATCCAGTAATAGGAACTGTTTATAAGCAACTTAAATTTGCACCTGGGGAAAACCCCGGTTAAAAGTTCCAGGATGGAGTGTGTCTGTCCTGCAGCCAGATTCCCACAGGCACTTCATGTGTGGCCTGCTACTTGGAACACTGACAGAACGAGGAAGCAGTAGCTGTAGTCATAGAGCACACAATCCTCGCTCCATTGTCACTACAGTCAGGCGAATAAGCCTTTACATGTCTCAACCATCAAATGAAAGGGCATTAATAGGGTGCTTTTAAATTTGCAAAGCAGAGGTGTGATAACCACGCAACCAAAAACAGAACATTGAACATCAGAAGAACATTAAGTGCAGGCCATGTCTCAGAGATTATGTAGACTTAAAAATTACAGAGAGAACTTCAAGGAACCAAAAACACACCCGGAACCAGCCTGTCCCTGAGAAAAAAACATGTAATCACCGTGCAGGTGACAAGTAGATGGGACACTGTGAAGGAGCTTTCAAACAGTTCCTGGTCTCGCGGACCAGACAGGCACATGGGAGATGCAAAAAAATATGTCTGGCAGGAATTTATATGCAAACCATAATAATTTGCAGGTTCCGTTCCTTTGAACTAAAGTAAAGAAATGTTTGAGTCTCCATTCACAAAAGCAACAGAAATCTATCTGGTGTCCTGGTCAAAGACAAAAACTCCTCAGAGGAGCGAACAGGCCTCATTCTTTCCACTCCAAGGTGGTATCTTAAAGTTTAACTAAAGGCAAAATTTTGTTTTTTACTTCTGGATAGAGTGGAGGTGGATTAGAACCCCTGTCAGTTTTTATTGCTGTCTGTTCCCCCATTAACCACTTAATCCACGGAAGATTTTACCCCCTTCCTGACCAGGGGATATTTTGCGATTCGGCACTGCGTGAATTTAACGGACAATTGCGCGGTCGTGCAACGCTGTACCTAAACGAATTTGACGTCCTTTTTTTCCCACAAACAGAGCTTTCTTTTGGTGGTATTTGATCACCTGTGCGATTTTTACTTTTTGCGCTATAAATAAAAAAAGAGCGCCAATTTTGCAAAAATAACAATATTTTTCACATTTTTTTATATGAAATTCCCCAAAAAAAATTTAAAAATCAAATTTTTTTAACATTTTCGGCCAATTTGTTTTATGCTACATGTTTGGTAAAAAAAAAATCGCAAAAAGCGTATTTTGATTGGTTTGCGCAAAAGTTATCGCGTTTACTAACAAAGGGAAAGATTTTTGTCATTTTTGTTGTTTTTTTTTAACATGATCATTGTTTCTACACAGGGGAGAATGACAGGCGGCTTGTTTACATTAGCCTTTCTCCCTCTCCACCGACGATCGCCAAGTGACCGGCGGACATCAGGTCCGCCGGTCACACGCACGGGGGGGTCCGTGACCGCGCGGGAGCGCGCCTCCGGCGGCGCGCGCTCGCTCCCCAGAGCCTCACAGGCTAGTGACGTACCCATACGTCACTTTGCCTGTGAGGGACTGACCGCCGCAGTATATGTACTTGCGGCGGTCGGCAAGTGGTTAACCACTTGCCGACCGCTCACTAAGCTGGTGCTGCGGCAAAGTGGCTCATTCCCGTCCAGCGACGTAGACCTACGCCGCTGGACTCCTCCCCTTGTGGGCGGCGCACGCGGGCCGCCGGAGGCTCGCTCCCGCTGTATTCAGTCACAGCGGGAGTCGGGCGCCAGTACCTAAACTAATTTGGCGTCCTTTTTTTCCCACAAACAGAGCTTTCTTTCACGCGCTATAAACAAAAAAAGAGCGTCAATTTTGCAAAAATAGCAATATTTTTCACATTTTTTTATATGAAATTCCCCCCAAAAAAAAATGTAAAAATCAAAATTTTTTAACTTTTTCGGCCAATTTGTTTTATGCTACCTATGTTTGGTAAAAAAAATCACAAAAAGCGTATTTTGATTGGTTTGCGCAAAAGTTATCGCGTTTACTAACAAAGGGAAAGATTTTTGTCATTTTTGTTGTTTTTTTTTTTAACGTGTAATGGCGGCGATCTGCGATTTTTTTTGCGGTACTGCAACATTGGGGCGGACAGATCGGACCCTTGACTGACATTTTTGACACTTTTGGGGTTACCAGTGACATTTCTACAGTAATCAGTGCTATATATATGCACTGTTACTGTAAAAATACACTGGTAGTGAAGGGGTTAACTTTATTTGGGAGGGAGGGGCTGTGTGTATCCCTAGGGGCATGCTTTCTACTGTGATTGGCTGTGGCTTCAGCTGTAAGGACACTGATCAACGGATCTACATACTAGATCCGAGTGATCAGTGTCTTAACAGCAAGGAGAATGACAGGTGGCTTGTTTACACAAGCTGCCTGACATTCTCCCTCTCCCCCGCCGATCGCCGAGTGACCGGCGGACATCGGGTCCGCCGGTCACGCGCGCGGGGGGGTCCGTGACCACGCGGGAGCGCGCCTCCGGGGGCGCGCGCTCGCTCCCTAGACCCTCACAAGCTAGTGACGTAGCCCTACATCACTTTGCCTGTGAGGGGCTGACTGCCGACGTAGATCGGCGTTAGGCAGTCGGCAAGTGGTTAAAAGGTTTAGTTACCTCTTCGCTATCTGAGCTACGGTGAGCTTTTCTGTGTTTGTGTGTAACTTCTATAAATTGATCTAAATCACTCCTACTGTCCAAAAACCATGATTTTCACAATGCTACCCCTATGAAGTTGCTCAGCAACGCTCAGTGACTAAAGGAAATGAAGCTTTTTGTTGGTTATTTGTATCATCGGTACAAGCATTTTTTTTATTTTGTTTTTTTTTTATTTTTCCTAACCATGTGGATTTATACATCTAATTCATGTAGCTACTGAAAACCTTTTGTTTGTGTTCTATCATGAATATATGGCAGGGACTCATGCAATTCAAGGCCTCTTTTGCAATCGCAACAGCTGCATACAGCTTTATACTTTAGTCTTGGTATACCCTGTGATATTCCGGCAATAGAAGTGCATGACATGGTGGCGGAGTGACAAAGGGCAGCTGCCATAGACTGTTGCTTATGCATTTACAGAATTTCAATGGAAACCTCCAATGTCCTTTTACTGCTGGAAGCAGACCTTCACTCAAAGGTAAAAGTACTGCTAATCCACCTCCCACCCCTAACGCATTTTTTTTTTTGTTTTTGTGAGAGGAGGGTACCCAATAGTAGTCGATCGAATATCGGAGGGACCGATTATTAGGGCTGATATTCACAATTTTCCGGTCAGAAACTTACCAATATTACCGATATTGGTCAGACCTCCCCCTGTCCCCACGCAGCGCTCGCTGCAGTATCTGCCAATCTGCTCCTCCGGAGCTGCTGGAGTTACCTTTTCACATTAAACTGTAGGTGATTGGTTGCCGGGTGATCCTAGCAACCAATCACCAGCCTGGTAATGTGAAAAGTTACCGCCGGCAGCTCCCGTTTCCACCTTCATCCAGTACTGTGATGCCGGCCGTTTTCTGCTCTGCTGTACACCTGTGTAAGGTATGAGAGTTCTACCTATACACTGATGTGTGTCTGTGTGTGGGGGGGGGGGGCAGTGGACAGAGCTGGTATGAGAGTTCTACCTATACACTGATGTGTGTGTGTGTGGGGGGGGGGGGGCAGTGGACAGAGCTGGTATGAGAGTTCTACCTATACACTGATGTGTGTGTGTGTGTATGGGGGGGGGGGGGGCAGTGGACAAAGGTCACTGCTTTGGGGCGAAGTAGGACAGGGGATATTGCTATGGGGGTACAGACTAGGACAGTACAATGGGGGTGGGGGGCTAGCTGATGTTAAGGATGAACAGAGGTCACTGCTTTGGGGCGAAGTAGGACAGGGGATATTGCTATGGGGGTACAGACTAGGACAGTACAATGGGGGTGGGGGGCTAGCTGATGTTAAGGATGAACAGAGGTCACTGCTTTGGGGCGAAGTAGGACAGGGGATATTGCTATTGGGGTACAGACTAGGACAGTACAATGGGGGTGGGGGCTAGCTGATGTTAAGGATGGACAGAGGACACTGTTTTGGAGGCACAGAACACTTCTATAGGGGGGTGGATAGAGGACATGTACAGAATATCAACACCTGTTATCGGCTATCGGCTTGATAGGCAGGCGATAATCCGTATAGTTATCGGCCCTGAAAAATCTATATTGGTCTATCCCTAGTACCCAATCCCACTTCCTTTATTCTCGTCTAGGCAAGGATGATGTCCTCCTGACCCGCAGCCTCCTGGGACATGTCACACACCTCAGGAGGCTGCAGGACCAGCATCACAGAGCTGCCATGCCTCACACATTTGCAATGGGGAGCCAACTTTGAGACATAAGGAAGTTGCAACTAGCTTTATATAGATCCAAGGTGGCGGTGCCGGAGAGCAGAAGCTCAGCGAGGAATCGCCTGTGGGGAGGACAGCACTGGACTCCATGGGCTGGAAACATATTTCCTAAAAGTCAGCAGCTCTAATATTTGTAATTTTTTTAAAAAAAGAGTGAAATTTCTTTTTTATGACCCCATTCACATTTGACCATTTTATAGCTCGAAGCTGCAAAATGCTAAACATCAAAAATCCGCACCTTATCCCCCCGCCACAAGGATTGAAGTGCTGTACACATTAGGGTGTGTTCATGGTAAAACGGGCAGCTATTGCCAGTGTCCGTTAAAGTTTTTTTTTTTTGATCTGTTTATTTTCAGACCTGTATCCAACCTGACGTATCTTCTAAGTATTCATTTTCAATACAAAATGTAGAACTTTTGTTTTGTCCGATTTATCCTCATTTCACCTGTTCCCTCTCCTTTTTTTTTAAATCTTACCCTCCTTAGATGTCTTCTGTTGGAGAACAGATTGGGTCACTTTGTAGGCCACGTTCTTTCTTTGGAAAGTAATAAACATATTTGCCTTTTGGAAGCCCTCTTATGTTTTATTTATTGACTTTTGCCGTATATATCCTTTTCCTCGCATGTTATGTGTACGTCTATTGATTTCGCCTCCCATGTCTGGCAGTGCTTCCTTTTGTAGTATCCGTACAGCGCAGGTGTCTCAGAAAATAACCGGGCGTGGGAATAATAAAAAGTGCATTCATTTTTACTAATCTGTATTTATAGTAAATAAATGGGAAGAAATCAGCCTGGAATTTCTGTTCCACCCAATCCTGCCTTGTGCAACACAGTCCGGGCTGAGCACAAGGAAACATTTCACGTTTTGTGTAGCTTTTTTCCAACTCTTTGTTGGTTTGTTTGTTAGTATTTCTGCCAGCTCCGTCCTCTCGAGGCTTTGCCAATTTTTATTTTTCTCATTGTACATAACATGTAAATCTAATGAAAAGGGATTTAGTGTATTTTTCTTTCATTTCCAAGTTTAGAATAACATAACTATTGGCGCTTTTCCACTGCATAGAACCGTACCGGCTCGGCACGCTTTTGTGCTTTTCCACTGCGGTACCGCATGGTATAGGGTCGGAACGGTTCGGTACGGTACGGTATAGGTTTGCTTTTCCACTGCATGGAACCGAACGGTACGGCCCTGAAAAAACAGTACCTACTCGATTGTGGTTCCAACAGGTACCAAACTGGTACCATATCCCACAATCCTTTGCATGCAGTCACTACTAGCCACTGATTGGTCAGAGAATCACACCCACCCCATTGTTATCCCACCCACTTAACTTTAGTACTACTTTAGTGGAAAAGCAAACCTATACCGTACCGTACCGAACCGTTCCGACCCTATACCATGCGGTACCGCAGTGGAAAAGCAAACCGGGCCAAGCAGGGCCGAGTAGAGCCGAGCCGGTACTAGCCGGTACTTGCAGTGGAAAAGTGCCATATGTGCACATATGGCTTCTCTTTACAAGCCACCGGTGGCACCAAACAATTTGTGGTTGACTTACAGTGTAAAGGTCAGCTGGTTCTCAGGTAGCCCAATGGCTAATAATATCTCTGCTAGGCTCCAAGGGCAACACATTTCCCTATTTTTCATCTTTCACAAAGGCCAAAGTGAACTGCTTACATTACACACTCACAACTACAGTACAGTATATGTCCCCGGTCATTACAGAGAATCAGGGGAGCAGGACACCACTACTTGACTTTTTATTGGTTGCTCAAGTTAGGCCGAATTGGGGATTCTGTCAGTGGTCGATTCTTGCTGTTGTTCTTTTGAGATTTTGTGGGGCTCAAGAAGGGAAGATTTGCTGTCCTAAAGGGAACATCTTTAACCACTTAAGCCCCGGAGGATTTTCCTGCTAAACGACCAGGGGGTATTTTGCGATTCGGCACTGCGTGACTTTAACAGACAATTGCGCGGTCGTGCGGCGCTGTATCCAAACAAATTTGGCGTCCTTTTTTTCCCACAAACAGAGCTTTCTTTTGGTGGTATTTGATCACCCGTGCGATTTTTACTTTTTGCGCTATAAACAAAAAAAGAGCGTACATTTTGCAAAAATAACAATATTTTTCACATTTTTTTATATGAAATTCCCCCAAAAAAAATGTAAAAATCAAAATTTTTTAAAATTTTCGGCCAATTTGTTTTATGCTACCTATGTTTGGTAAAAAAATCGCAAAAAGCGTATTTTGATTGGTTTGCGCAAAAGTTATCGCGTTTACTAACAAAGGGAAAGATTTCTGTCATTTTTGGTGTTTTTTTTTTAACGTGTAATGGCGGCGATCTGCGATTTTTTTTGCGGTACTGCGACATTGGGGCGGACAGATCGGACCCTTGACTGACATTTTTGACACTTTTGGGGTTACCAGTGACATTTCTACAGTAATCAGTGCTATATATATGCACTGTTACTGTAAAAATACACTGGTAGTGAAGGGGTTAACTTTATTTGGGAGGGAGGGGCTGTGTGTGTCCCTAGGGGCGTGCTTTCTACCTTGATTGGCTGTGGCTTGAGCTGTAAGGACACTGATCAATGGATCTACATACTAGATCCGAGTGATCAGTGTCTTTACAGCGAGGAGAATGACAGGTGGCTTGTTTACACAAGCTGCCTGACATTCTCCCTCTCCCCCGCCGATCGCCGAGTGACCGGCGGACATCGGGTCCGCTGGTCACACGCGCGGGGGGGGGGTCCGTGACCGCGCGGGAGCGGGAGCGCGCCTCCGGGGCGCGCGCTCGCTCCCCAGAGCCTCACAGGCGAGCGACGTAGACCTACGTCACTCTGCCTGTGAGGGGCTGACTGCCGCAGTAAATATACTGTGAGCAGTCGGCAAGCGGTTAAAAGGTTGATTATGCCTAAGCAGTACCCTGAAAAAATACATTTACCATATTTTCCGGCGTATAAGACGACCCCCCTAATTTTCAAGTTAAAACATAGGTTTTGGGCTATACTCGCTGTATAAGACTACCCCCCCTTCCGAAGCAAGGCAACACCATTGAAAAACATCAGATTTCTCATAGATCTCCAAGGTACCCCAAGTACTGTAATACATGTAATCTCTCATAATATCTCCAAGGTACCCTAAGTATAAGTATTACCAGTAGATGTAATCTCAAGACGCTGGCTGTGCGGGAATCCTGTACCGGTATACCGTATGTACCGTAGCTTCGGCTACATACAGTATACCGTGCTCAGCCAATCACAGTGAGCGATGTATTCTATTATTGAATGCAAAGCCTGCTCGGATTGGCAGAGTCAGAGAGGCGGGCTGATGTTACCAAGCAGGCTTTGCATTCAATAATAGAATACATTGCTGTCCCTGATTGGCTCAGCGCGGTACACTGTATGTAGCCAAAGCTACGGTACATACAGTATACCGGTACAGGATTCCCACACAGCCAGCATCTTGAGAGATTACATCTACCGGTAATACTTATACTTAGATTACCTTGGAGATATTCTACTCGGCGTATAAGACGACCCCCCATTTTTGGGGGATTTTTTTGAGGTTCAAAAGTAGTCTTGTACGCCAGAAAATACAGTAGGTTAAATTCCTTCTGAAAAAATATCAGTAAACTTTTGTTCCTCATATCTATGTATCTGCAGTGGGAGATCATCGAAGGCAGGGGTCTTCAAACTTTCTAATTAAAGGGCCAGTTTGCTGCTCTTCAGACTTTAGAAGGGCCATATTGTGGCTAGTGGATGGACAAACTGTCCTGGTATCATTGAGAGTAAACAATGTCTCAGGCTTTGGTGGTCAGTGGGGAGAGGAATAGTTGCACCATCAGTGGTATCAGTGGAAGGAATAGTGGTCCATCGTTGGTGTCAGTTGGAGGAATAGCCTCTCATCGTTGGTGTCAGTGGGAGTAATAAAGCCCCAAGGGCTGGAAAAACTCTAGCAAAGGGCCACATCAGGCCTGTGGTCCACAGTTTGGAAACTTCTGATCTAAGGCAATGCTTCTAACTTGCTGGAGATGAAGCTGTACCTGAGGACCTACAATGCAAAGATATCCCTGCTGCTGCTTTATCCATTTTTTGGATCTGTGCTTCCCCTACTTCTGTGTCCCTTGCTGGTAGATCATTATCCCACCAATCATCAGATCACTGGTCATCAGGAAAAGTAGCTTGGAAATTAGGAAGCAAAGCTCTGCTCATCCAAGATGGCCACCTCCATACAAAAAGAGAGCCCCAAGGGCTGGATAAACTCTAGCAAAGGGCCACATCAGGCCTGTGGTCCACAGTTTGGAAACTTCTGATCTAAGGCAATGCTTCTAACTTGCTGGAGATGAAGCTGTAACTGAGGACCTACAGTGCAAGGATATCCCTGCTGCTGCTTTATTCATTTTTTGGATCTGTGCTTCTCCTACTTCTGCTTCCCTTGCTGGTAGATCATTATCCCACCAATCATCAGATCACTGGTCATCAGGAAGGGTAGCTTGGAAATTAGGAAGCAAAGCTCTGCTCATCCAAGATGGCCACCTCCATACAAAAAGAGAGAGCAGAACATGGCATGGCAAGTTAGTAAAAGGAAAAGGAAAAGTTCAGCTGTAGGCAGACCCCAGGTAGTGCTGGAGATTAGTTATTTTGTCCTCTGCCTGCCTTTATGGGCCTAGCTTCCACAGATTGGGTTCTCCTCTAAGCCAGCGTGTGATTCATTGTTTCAACTACTATTTAAAACTGAAATATTAGCTTTGAATGGAGTTCAACATTAATAACTACAACAAAGGTTGCATAATTCTTATTGTGTCGCTGCTCAAGATTGGTCTTAATTTTGTATTTTCTTGTCCACGGCTGTCTGTCAGCTTTAAACTCGTTTGGGGGCCACCATCAATTTTTTCTTTTGTATTTTACATTTTATTGCAGACCTAAAAGCCTTTTATTTATGGTGGCAGTAGTGTTTGATTGCTATCTGGTTTCTGGCCTTGATTTATTATAAATTTAAAAAGAAGTATTGCATCCTGTTATAGATTGCATTTGTGTGTTTTTAAAACGTTTGGGCAGTTGATACTGTATTGTTAGGTGTATGCTAGCACTCTTTAGCTCTGGAGGATCTCATTTTGCAGACATTCTTGGTGTCTTTAGACAGGTGTACGTCATTATAGGGCATATACATTTGTGAAATGTAGTGTATTGGACCACAGATGTACAGTGCCTTGAAAAAGTATTCACACCCCTTGAAATTTTCCACATTTTGTCATGTTACAACCAAAAACCTAAGTGCCGGTTCACACTAGGTCGCTCCGTCTTAGGGGGCGACCTGTGAAGTCGCGTTCAGCGCGACTTCGGCGTGACTTGCACGGACTTCATAAAATTAATGTCTATGCAAGTCGCCTCCAGGTCGCCCCGAAGTAGTACAGGACCCTTTTTCTAAGTCGGAGCGACTTGTGTCGCTCCTATTAGAACGGCTCCTATACTACACAATGGGAGCGTGACGGACCGGGACTTGTCAGGCTGACAAGTCGCCTGACAATTAGGATCAATGTGAATGCGGTCTTAATGTTAAAGCCATAAGAAGTCCCTTTGCAGTTTGCGAGAAGCTATGTGGGGGACACAGCAATCATGTGGAAGAAGGTGCACTGGTCAGATGAAACCAAAATTTGAACCTTTTGGCCTAAAAGCAAAAGGCTATGTGTGGCTTAAAACTAACATTGCACAACACCCTGAACACACCATCCACAATGTGAAACATGGTGGTGGCAGCATTATGTTGTGGGGATGTTTTTCTTCATTAAAGACAGGGAAGCTGGTCAGAGTCAATGGGAAGATGGATGGAGCTAAATACAGGGCAATCTTAGAAGAAAACCTGTTGGAGTCTGCAAAACACTTGAGACTGGGGCAGAGGTTCACCTTCCAGGAGGACAATGACCCTAAACATACAGCCAGAGCTACAATGGAATGGCTTAGATCAGTGATGGCAAATCTTGGCACCCTAGATGTTTTGGAACTACATTTCCCATGATGCTCATGCACTCTGCGTTGTAGCTGAGCATCGTGGGAAATGTAGTTCCAAAACATCTGGGGTGCCAAGGTTTTCCGTTACTGGCTTAGATCAAAGCATATTCGTGTGTTGGAATGGCCCAGTCAAAGTCCAGACCTAAATCCAATTGAGAATCTGTGATAAGACTTGAAAATTGCTGCTCACAAACGCTCTCCGTACAATCTGGCAGAGCTTAAGCCATTTTGCAAAGAACGGGCAAAAATTTCACTCTCTAGATGTGCAAAGCTGGTAGAGACATCCCCAAAAAGACTTGCAGCTGTAATTGCAGGGAAAGGTGGTTCTACAAAGTATTGACTCTGTAAATATTTTTATTTGCACCAATCTTAACCTTTCTTATAATTAAACCTTATTTTGAAAAGTGTTAATTTTGTCTCTAAGCTCTTAAACGCAAACTGACCCAAAGAACCTGCCTCCTGAGAGCGCTACTGTTTAGGATAAATCATTTGGACACTCCTGTCTGAGGTGACAGTGTGTGTTACAGATGATTATTCTAAAGTCATAATTGGTGTTTGTAAAATCATGAGCGTCCGCTGAGGGGGACTCGATACAAATGTATGCCACACTTTTCAGATATCCATTTGTAAAATAAATTTGGAAACCATTTATCATTTTCCTTCCTTTTCACAATTATGTTCCACTTTGTATTGGTCTATCACATAAAATCCCAATAAAATACATTTTCGTTTTTGGTTTTAAAATTACAAAATGTGGAAAATTTCAAGGGGTATGAATACTTTTTCAAGGCACTGGATATAAGAACAATCTAGGAAAAATACAAGTATTATCGACTAAAGATTATTTCTGCCTTAAATTCCACTTTAATTTTTAGAAGACCCATTTTTGTAGAATATTCATAGTCTTTTTTTTTTTTTGTTAAATACTGTCCCCTTAACAAGACTGCTGGAGTTGTGTGCTAAAGAAAGATCTGCTTGTCTGTGAGATAATATAATAGTTCTGGCAGTAAAACTTCTTAAGTATAAATTGAATCATAGTAATAATTAGCGGCTTTATTTGGACTGAAATAAAAATATTGACCAGTAATTTGGGCCTCATAAATATTTTATTTGTTTATTATTAAAAATTGTTTCTGCACGGTGTACATTATCAGAATTTTGTCTGTTCCAAAACATTTACAGGGCGACCTTGTTCCAAGCTAATATTCATTTATTAAGCATTGGAGATAGCGTGTGGTTAAATGCTAGATGCTAGCTACTTTGTGATAAGAAACTGCACTGAATACGTTTTGGGTGTAAGTGTTAATACTATATAATGCAAACCTAGACACAATCGTTAATGCTACCTGCTCAAACATGGTACCCCTATAAGTCACAAATGTCAGAGTGAGGGGAAGATTTAGTTCATTTGGTTTGGGGGTGACGTAAAATAAGACCCTTTTGGTCGGCAGACATAGAATTCAGATCTGAGAACTTCTCTATTCCGAATATCTTTAACCCTAAGGCCTGCCAAAGACGAGTTGAAAGCTGAATGTTCTGTTGATCGAAAATGAAAATTATGATTGTACTAAGCTTTTCTAAATCAAATCCAGCATGTTGGATCAGGCCCTTTCGATTGCGGCGCGAAAATCATGTGTCGTAGCTGGCATACCAATGATGCGGGAAAAAAAAGCAACGACCAAGAATTTCCGTTCGGTTTTCGACTCGTCTATGGCCTACTTAAGACATGTTTACTGGGTCTCTTGAGGAATGTTTTTCTGTTCACCCTCAACACTCCACAGAAACTGTTCTCCTAAAACTCATAAATGGTCTACTAATGGCTAAAACCGATGGGCACTATTCTGTACTTCTACTCCTGGAGCTCTCTGTTGCCTTTGACACAGTTGACCACCCTCTCTTTAAAAAAAAAAAAAACTCCTTTGGCCTTTGTCACTGTACTCTTAGCTGTTTTTCATCCTACCTATCCCACCACACCTTCAGCATTACAATTCTATTTCCTCCTCTCCTCTTTCTTTTTCTGTTGGGGTCCCCCAAGGTTCTGTTCTTGGATTTCCCCCATTCTCAATCTCCTCCCTGGGTCAGCTGGTTGTCTGTCTCCCATGGCTTCCCATACTATTTCTACGCCAACGACACCCAGGTCTATCTCTCTACCCCTCAGCACACTCCATCAGTCTCCTCACGCATCACTAATTTACTAACAGACCTATCAGCCTGGACGTCACATCACTTTCTCAAAATGAGTCTAACCGAAACCGAGGTCATATTTCCTCCCCTATGTGCCTCTTCCGCTGACTTCTTTGTCAAGATAGATGGCACAACTATCAACCCGTCCCCACATGTCAGGGTTCTAGGTGTTATCCTGGAATATGAACTTTCCTTTTAGAACCATATCCAATCACTTTCCAAAGCTTGCCACTTGTAAAGCACTGAGTAAACTGTTGGCGCTATATAAATCCTGAATAATAGGAAATATGCTGCAATTCACTCTTCCCCTGGCTTTTTATTGGGAAAAAAAAAAAACCCCAGTGGTCCTACACTGGAAGAACAATGACATTTTAGAATAAAAGAGGGTCATGACCAAATATTGCTACTGTATAGGTTTACTTGCGAGGCCAGGGGCTCTTCTACCAGGTTTGAAAAACCTTGTGGACAGCCTTCCCAGAAGAATTGAAGCTGTTATAGCTGCAAAGGGTGGGCCAACTCAATATTGAACCCTACGGACTAAGACTGGGATGCCATTAAAGTTCATGTGTGTGTGAAGGCAGGCGTCCCAATACTTTGGACAATATAATGTACTTCATTCAGTATTGCAGTAAAATAAAATAAAGCCTAGTGCTGTAGTACATTATATAATATAGTGTGACAAAGCTCACTTTGGAAGTGAGTGCTTTTCAATTTTTACTTTACTAAATGCAGATTGGTCGAAGGTGGTATGTTTAATTGGGTTCTCCTACTATTTACGAGAGATATTATTTGAGAGGTATTGAAGCTACTTGAGACAGGGGGAATTCCTCTGCCCAGGCAGAGTAGGCATTTGATAGAATACATAAGATGCATCAAAGTTCTCACCAGTTGGAAAATAGAGTTGAACAATTTTCAGAGATCACATTAAACATTTGTTTCCCATTTTTATGTTTAGTATTTACCTGTCATAAAAAAGTGTGAATAACCAGTTCATTTGTAAGGGTACTCTATTCACAAGGGAACCTCTATATACTGTAATGACAGAGACTGATACAATATGACGACAGGCATGATGAAAGGTGATCCTCTATTCCCTTGGAAACAACCAATTCCATTGCTAACTAATGGATAGAGGAATACTTGGGACGTATCGTAAAAGAAAAATGCCATATGAAGGTGTCCTTACCTTTATAGCACTAGATTATTCTAATCCCCAGTGATTTGTGTCATTGTCTTGTGCAACTCTGATGTTGTTCTGTCAAAAATAAGTAGAATCTTGTGCAACCTAAAAGATGGCTGTGTTGGGTTTTAGAGAAGTTCATCTGAACATGGTACTGTAGGAAAGTTTCTCAAAATTTCTATTATAGCCCTGGCTTTCTCAGCTTGGGGTCTGTGGAACCCTGGGATGCCTCCAGAGAGTGCTCGAGGTTCCTTGAGAATGAGCAATGACATATCTGGGTTGATATACTAAAACTGGAGAGTGCAAAATCTGGTGCAGCTCTGCATAGAAACCAATCAGCTTCCAGGTTTTTTTTGTCTAAGCTTAATTTAACAATTTGAGGCTAGAAGCTGATTGGCTACCATGCACAGCTGCACTCTGGTTTTAGTAAATCAACCCCATTGATCTGCTGACTTTAATGACAGCCATTGTAGGGGCAATTTTCCACTGACGTTACATGTAAGGGATCACTTCTACATTGAAAACCCATTGAGCACTAGTGCAATGGGGGCTTTTCCCTAAAAATCACCAATGAAAAGAGGGATTTCTCCACTGACCACCAATATATGGAGGCATTTCTCCACTGACCACCAATATAAGGAAGCATTTCTCCATCGACCACCAAAATGAGGCATTTCTCCACCGACCACCAATATATGGAGGCATTTCTCCACTGACCACCAATATATGGAGGCATTTCTCCACTGACTACCAATGGAATGAGGCATTTCTCCACTGACCACCAATATATGGAGGCATTTCTCCACTGACCACCAATATAAGGAAGCATTTCTCCATTGACCACCAAAATTAGGCATTTCTCCACCGACCACCAATATATGGAGGCATTTCTCCACTGACCACCAATATATGGAGGCATTTCTCCACTGACCACCAATGGAATGAGGCATTTCTCCACTGACCACCAAGATATGGAGGCATTTCTCCACTGACCACCAATATATGGAGGCATTTCTCCACTGACCACCAATATATGGAGGCTTTCTCCACTGACCACCAATATATGGAGGCATTTCTCCACTGACCACCAATATATGGAGGCATTTCTCCACTGACCACCAATATATGAAGTCTTTCTCCACTGACCAGCAATATAGGGAGGCATTTCTTGGCTGACCACCAATAAATGTATTGTCTGTTCAGCAGAAGTTTTCCTAACCTTTTTTTTTTTTTGGCTCAAAAATGTCACAATCGATTTTCGATTTTGGCCCATTGACTTGCCGAAAAATGAAAAAACTGGTTAAATGTAAGGGATCACTTCTACATTGAAAACCCATTGAGCACTAGTGCAAGGGGGCTTTTCCCCAAAAATCACCAATGAAAAGAGGGATTTCTCCACTCACCATCCATATAAGGAAACATTTCTCCATTGACCACCAAAATAAGGAGGCATTTCTCCACCGACCACCAATATATGGAGGCATTTCTCCACTGACCACCAATATATGGAGGCATCTCTCCACTGACCACCAATGGAATGAGGCATTTCTCCACTGACCACCAATATATGGAGGCTTTTCTCCACTGACCACCAATATATGGAGGCATTTCTCCACTGACCACCAATATAGGGAGGCATTTCTCCACTGACCACCAATAAATGGAGGCATTTCTCCACTGACCACCAATGGAAAGAGGCATTTCTCCACTGACCACCAATCATTTTTAATGCCCGAGAAACACGTTACCTTTCAATTTATCGTCTGTTCAGCAGAAGTTTTCCTAACCTTTTTTTTTTTGGCTCAAAAACGTCACAATCAATTTTCGATTTGTGCCCATTGACTTGCCGAAAAATGAAAAAACTGGCCAAATGATAGATTTTCGAAGGATTTTTCTTCTTCTGTATGGGCATCTTTTGCCTTTTACCTCCACAGAGATAAAAAGGGCCTTCTGCCATGCCAGACTGTGTGGCAGGGTGGTCTCTATCTCAGAACTGAATGGACAAAAATACAAATGGTTATAGAAGGTAAAACAGCTCTGATATATATAGTTATTAGACATTTGCTTGGAGTTCAGCTGAAAACCTCTAATTGATAACTGCAATAGGGAAAGGCATATTAGGAATAACTTATATGGTATCTAGTTACTGTTTAGATGTTTATCTAAATAACTTAGTCTAAAGGAAAGGGCACACACTTGCCATCCTTCCCGTGTTCCTGCATCCTGTGTAAATTAATTCTCCTCTAGGTAAGAATAGAGATTTTTTGCCAAGACTTCACGCAAATACAAAAAAAATTCGTTATTAAAGTACAAACAGGAAGGGCATTTTTTTTTCCAAAATGTGCACGTAGGATATTCAAAACAGGGATTGCCATGGAAACGCCACAATATTTGTTTAAATGATACGCAGCCTCTTGGTAGCTGCGTTGACACATTTGGCCCCAAGTTTGGCTGCGTCCCTATCTGAAAGGGATCTAAACAGTTACTCTTTGTTATTTAACAATTGGCTGCTTTTCCTCCTCTCTTCTGTTGGGTCCCTACATTCACAAGCCTAGGACAGGTTCAGGATATGTTAATATAGAACGTCCACGCATAGTCGCCACTTTCCTTCTTTGTCATGGAGAAAATAGGACAGCTTGGAGGAACGTGTCCTAGCCGTTCTGCTGGAGGACAACTTACACATTTCTTTCTGAAATTTCTCGAGGTTGAGGTTGATTAGTAAATGTTGTTGTGGACTTTGGCTGGTGTCAAGGTATAAAGCTGGGAAATATGATTATCCTCTGCATAAAATGACACATCATAATCTTCTTGTAATGAGCTGATAATGGAATAAGTACAAATTAACCAAAGACTTGTACTAAGCTGCTAATTTTTGGAAAATGTATGGCAGTATTCATTTCCTGTTCCTTTGTATAAGATTTATTTGAATTAAAAATGCATGATAATGGGGTTGGCTTACTAAAGGCAAATAGACTGTTTGTTTGTTTTGCAAGTTAGGATAAGCTGGGTTTGGTCTAAACTTGGTCCCAACCTAGTTCGGCTGAACCCATGGGAAGCTGTCACATGATTGCATCCCTGCAGGCCTAGTCAGCTGCGGCTGGGGCAATGGCCATGACATCATTGACCTAACATGGCTACATGTGGCCAATGTCCTTGACAAAATACACTTTATTCCCAAAAGTATTGGGACACCTGCCTTTACACGCACATGAACTTTAATGGTATCCCAGTCTTTGTCCGTAGGGTTCAATATTGAGTTGGCCCACCCTTTGCAGCTATAACAGCGCCAAATACAAACTGAAATAAATCAACAATATGGCATTACATACACCAGTGAGTGTCAAACAATAGTGACCACACGATTAATATTGTGACAAAAAACAGTCCCAAATGGATGCACACAGAAAAAGTCCAAATCCAAAATTCTTGTGATTAAACGATTAAACTGAAAGTGTAGAAACCACGTGAATGAAGATTCAGTGTCCCACCACCAGCTTAGCTTCTTACCAGAAGATTGGAATATAAGGGCGTATAGGTAAATTGCTCTGCTCCAGAGATCACACAGCAAAGGAAAGACCCAAATGGGTATAGCCACTTATGCCTCCCAGGTGAAAGGGGAGTGGTGGGCCTCTTACCAGATAATTAATTAATTGGGCTGTGGGCAAACGAACACTCCTCTCCTATGCGGGATATGGTGCAGGATGGATCTCTGGTGGGTTCTTGCCTTTCTTGTCCTCAGTCTGCTGATCCGCCCGCCAGGACTTGCTGAGAGGCCTCTGTCCAGAAACTGACTTTGTGCTCGGCAGGCATGATTGGCAAAGATTGATACAGACGGCTATAATGTTCACTGGCTGGAGCTGATTTGTGATTGGCCTAGTCCCTTGCTGTGAGTTCCAAGCCTCGTCCTTGCAGCCAATAACATCGCACAGACACGCCTCTTGCTGATGTCATTAGCCACTTGTCACAGCAAGGGACTAGGCCAATCACAAATCAGCTCCAGCCAGTGAACGTTATAGCCGTCTGTATCAATCTTTGCCAATCATGCCTGCCGAGCACAAAGTCAGTTTCTGGACAGAGGCCTCTCAGCAAGTCCTGGCGGGCGGATCAGCAGACTGAGGACAAGAAAGGCAAGAACCCACCAGAGATCCATCCTGCACCATATCCCGCATAGGAGAGGAGTGTTCGTTTGCCCACAGCCCAATTAATTAATTATCTGGTAAGAGGCCCACCACTCCCCTTTCACCTGGGAGGCATAAGTGGCTATACCCATTTGGGTCTTTCCTTTGCTGTGTGGTCTCTGAAGCAGAGCTATTTACCTATACGCCCTTATATTCCAATCTTCTGGTAAGAAGCTAAGCTGGTGGTGGGACACTGAATCTTCATTCACGTGGTTTCTACACTTTCAGTTTAATCGTTTAATCACAAGAATTTGGGATTTGGACTTTTTTTGTGTGCATCCATTTGGGACTGTTTTTTGGCACAATATTAATCGTGTGGTCACTATTGTTTGACACTCACTGGTGTATGTAATGCCATATTGTTGATTTATTTCAGTTTGTATTTGCATACTTTTCTCATATGTTACCAGCACATTTGATCGGTCTTACCATAGACCCTACGTTTCATGTTTTGATTTACATATGATTTCACCTGTATTTTCACA
>NC_138779.1:31909051-31919051 GCF_965119305.1 Pelophylax lessonae | reverse complement strand
TTCTCGGGTCCCTCTTCTGCTCTCCTGGCCCCTCCCTCCTGTTCAGTGCCCCCACAGCAAGCAGCTTGCTATGGGGGCACCCGAGTCGAGCTGCAGCTCCGTGTATCCATTCAGACATGGAGCTGTGGTTCGGACCCACCCCCTCTCTCTCCTGATTGACTAGCTGACTTTGATTGACAGCAGCGGCAGCCAATGGTGCTGCTGCTGTGTCTCAGCCAATCAGGAGGGAGAACCTCGGATGGCTGAGACACTCGTGGACATGGCTGGACAGATGGGAATGAGGGACACCTATTGGCAAAAGTATGTTGGCATAGGACACACACCCCTGCCACGCCCCCTTAAAGGAGAATTATTAAGAAAGTGGATGAAAATTTTAGCACTTGGAAAAGAAAGATAAATAGTGCATTTTTGTACAATTATATAGATCGGGCAAAAACGAGGGACAAATGAGAAGGAAATCAGGGACAGTCCCTCGAAATCAGGAACAGTTGGGAGCTATGCTTTATGTCAGACCAACTTCCCCATTTTGTATGTACATTTTTATACAAATTATGTAGGGTGGGAGCCCTACTCCTACCTGCACCTCACTGTTGGCCAGAGAAGTCACTCATTACAGTGATGGGTGAATAGTGAGGGATCGGTGATAGAAGGTATGGGGCCACCTATGGCCTATGGGAACAAGCCAAAATATACATACCAAGGTTCCCCAGGTTTTGGGGCTCATGGTGTTCTCAGTAATATAGCTGACATGGTGTGCAGGCCTTGGGTGGTGCCTGCTTAGCATTTCCCTGCCATGACTGCAACTTTTAGGAAATAACAGGTATGGCTAATATCCCATATAATATACACATCAAAATACATTTATATATGAAAGAGCTTTAAGTAATGCTCACAGATAAATATGTAAAGATTTCAGGAGATTATCAGAAAGGAATAAATTCTTCGATTTTTAGTGGGACTGCGACATTGCGGCAGACAGATCGGACCCCTAACTGATATTTTTGAGACTTTTTGGGGGACCAGTGACATTACTACAGTAATCATTGCTAAAAATATGCACTGTTACTGTAAAAATGACACTGGCAGGGAAGGGGTTAACCCAGGAGCGATCAAAGGGTTAAGTGTGAGCCTAGGGGGTGTTTTCTAACTGTATGGGGGAGGGACTTGTGAAATGAACATAGAGACCTGTGATCCTAAATAGGAGGAACACAGGCACTCTGGGATCATTACAGAGAGAACAACGGTCTGCTGTGTTTACAACAGCTGACTGTTGTTCTCTCTCAGCAGGGACCGATTGTGGGTGCCCAGCAGCAATCGCGGCCGCCGGCCCCGTGGATCGGCATCCCGCTGCCTAGTGGGGGCGGCAGCGAGCCCCCTGGAGCACTCCTGCGAACTGCCATACAGGTACGGCAGTTCACGCAGCTAAGCCAGCCTGCCGCAGTATATCTGCATGTGGTTAATGGTATCCTACAAAGGCTTGACAAAGCAAACTGTTTTTTTAACCACTTTATGACCTCCCGCCGCAGATGTACTGCGGCAGGCAGCCGCTCCCAGGCAAATTGCTGTACATGTACGGCGCTCGCTCTCGGGAGGCCAGGGGGGGAACACGTGCTGCCGGCGGCGCGCTCCAGCTCCCGCTCGTCAGCAGGGAAGCCGATGCAGCGGGCAGACGGCTCCGATTGCCACCTGACACCCGCGATTGCTCACCACTGAGAGAGAAGGAAGAGCAGCTGTTGTAAACACAGCCGACCGTTCTTCTCCCTGGGATGATCACAGAGCCCATGTGATCCTTCTATATAGGATCACATGTCTCTATGGTCATTTCAGAAGCCACGCCCCTCCACAGTTAGAATCACTCCCCTAGGCTCACATTTAACCCCTTGATCACCCACAATTTTAACCCCTTCCCTGCCAGTGTCATTATTACAGTAACAGTGCATATTTTTAACACTGATTACTGTAGTAATGTCACTGGTCCCCCCAAAATTGTCAAAAATGTCAGTTAGGGGTCCGATCTGTTGGCCACAATGTCGCAGTCCCGCAAAAAATCGCAGATTGCCACCATTACTAGTAAAAAAAAAAAAGCAATAAAAATTACATAAATATTTCCCGTAGTTAGTAGATGCAATAACTTTTGCGCAAACCAATCAAAATACGCTTATTGCGATTTTTTTTTGTTACCACAAATATGTAGCAGAAAACCAATTGTCCTAAAATATTTAAAAAAATTTGATTTTTATTTTTTTTTTGAGATAGCAGAAAGTGAAAAATATTGTTTTTTTTTTTTTTTTAAATTGTCGCTCTTTTTTTGTTTAAGCGCAAAAAAAAAAAATCGCACAGGTGATCAAATACCACCAAAAGAAAGCTCTATTTTTTGGAAAAAAGGGACATCAATTTTATTTGGGTACAGCGTCGCACGACCGCGCAATTGTCCGTTAAAGTAACGCAGTAAAGTAACGCAGTGCCGATTTGCAAAATAGGGCCTGGTCAGGAAGGGGGTAAAATGTTCCGGGGCTGAAGTGGTTAAAAAAATTAACAAATTTTATTCACAATATACATAAAAACTTATCAATGTCTAAAACATAAGCACAGATAACTGTGTCATTTTCTATTGCTCTATAAAGCTAAATCACAGATGAAATGACCTCAGAGATGTCATAAATGTGAAATGTAGCAGAGACCATCTGGATTGTAGGTGCCCAACGTGTTTTGCGGGAAAATTACCGCTTCTTCAGGAGCTTTAGTACATCATCAAGTAGAGCAGAGATCAATGTACAATACTGAAAAAAAATGATCGGAAGTTAAATGTTTGAAAAAACTATAAACAATATAGCATCTATATACATAAAGAATGTGAAGTCGTTCCATGCGCTTTCTTACCCCAGGTGAAGCCACACCCAGAATTTATCTTTATAGAGCAATAGAGAATGACACAGTTATCTGTGCTTATGTTTTAGACATTGATACGCTTTTATATATTGTAAAAAAAATGTAATTATTTAAAAAAAAAAACTGTCAAACCTTTGTACAGTCCCATTAAAGTCCATACCATGCCTCAAAAATTTTCCCATAATAATTATAATAAATTATAATAATAAAATAATAATTATAAGTTATAATATTAAAATAATAATTATAATAAATTATAATAATAAAATAATAAATAATACTAATTATTTTAAGCTATAATAATAATATAATAATTATAATAAATTATAATAATAAAATATGAAATAATTTGAATTATATTAAGCTATAATAATGAAATAATAATTATAATAAAATAATAATTATACTAATAAAATAAATAATACTATTTTTTTAAAATTATAATAAAATATGAAATATTAATTATAATAAATTATATTAATAAATGAATACGTTATAATTATAATACAATATACAGGCAGTCCCCGGGTTACAAAGTAGATAGGGTCTGTAGGTTTGTTCTTGAGTTGAATTTGTTTGTAAGTCGAAACAGGTACATTTTCTCCAGCCAAAAAAATGATTTTTAAGTTTTTTCGGATACCATTGGGAAGGGTTAACACCCCTGTACCATTTGTTTTTGCTGTCCTTGCCCCTGTTCAGAAGATTTCACCTCATTTTCTGTCCCTATGATAATTAGATTTTGAAAATTTTGGGTTGTTAGGGAATCAAGGATTGGTGATAAAGCTTCAGTGGAGACACCTTTTTCCCATGAGAACTCTTACAGGAGGGAATTTCCCTTCCTAGGGGGAGATTTCCTCTCACTTCCTGTTGTCTCCCTCTGTAAGTAGGAGTCGTTTTGTAAGTCAGATGTTTGTAACCCGGGGACTGCCTGTAATAATAAACCATATTATTTATAATAAATTATAATAAAATAATAATAATTTAAAAATAATAATAATAATAAAATAATATTAATATAAATGTTTGTCTTTGGGTTTATTGACGCTTTCAGCTTTGTACCTATTGTATAGAAACTGGACACTGTTTGCTAAAAATCTTGAAGTTGCATAATAGCCCTGGATAGATACATTCCTTTTTTAGGTTTGTGTTTTTTATTTTTTTTAATTCCTATAATGGTTATAAAAAGAACCAAACTAAAAACTAGCAATGGTTAGCATTTTATTGGACTAATATAAAACAGCGTGGAAATGATCAGTTGTCGCCCCCCCTGCTCTCGGGATGAAACAGACTGACAAAAGAACAGGTCTGCAATCTGCTGAAATCTCACGTGAGAGCGCGCAGCGAGAGACGGCGAACTCCTTCAAGTCTAAATATGCTCGCCAGCCATTTCAATCATTAAAAATGGATTGATCCAATATGACCTTTGGGTTTGAAGTGTGGGATCTTGGGGGTCAGTTTAATGAGGCTCCTGCTGGGACGTCCTTTGCTTTTTGTAAGGAAGGTTAAGCAGGAGACAAGACGCTAACATGGCTTGGGGGGGGGGGGGGGATAATCTGCGAGATCTCAATCCTGCAGCTGTCAGCCACTAATCTGCTTTCGTTTTACACCTCATTTTTCAGAAATTATAGCAAGATTATGAATTATGAATGAAAGCCGCCGTGGCGTTCGCTAGTCTAAAAGAAACATGTGAAAATCAATAGCCATGAATTTTGGTGACGGCCGGTACGGCAGTTTTCCCGAGTATAACGTTCAGCTGCCACTCCAGCAAGTTTGACGGCGATTATTTTAAGCAATCTGTCACTCCTGACATGGAAGATACAGGGAATTGTCTCGTTTTGCCGCCTGATTTGTGCCGCTAACACGTCTTCTGGAATAAGCTGAGGCAGCCTGCTGGGCGATATCTGAGCATGCTGGGAGTTGTAGTGTGTTTTGAACAGGTCTTTTGAAGAAAGGTTCAGAATGCTCTAAACTTTTTATAAAAAAAAGTCACAATCAATTTTAATTTGACTGATAATATATATATATATATATATATATATATATATATATATATATATATATATATATATATATAAAAATACATATATATATATATATATATATTTTTTTTTTTTAATTTTAATTTATTTGCGATTTGCAATATTAAGTTAAGGATTTTTTTTTAATTATTTAAACATCAGAAATAAACAGATTTTTTTATTTTGATGAAGTTAAAAAAGAATGGCTGAGTGATCAGTCCGGGTCTTCTGCCTGCCTAGACAGTATAGTACTTGGCAGTACCAAGACTGCCTTGTCCAGGGCCCAGAGCAAGCATGCGCAATTTCTGCTGCTCCTAATTTATGCTATAGAATGGGTGTACCATGCTGCGCCCATTCTCTGCCTCCTTGCTTCGGCTGTCCACAGTTGGCATGGAGTGTTCACTGCACATGCGTGGGACAATGGCTTGCTTTCTAGCAGTTAGAACGGGGGTCTCCAAACTTTCTACACAAAGGGCCAGTTTACTGTCCTTCAGACTTTGAGGGGGCTAGGCAGTGGCCAATGTGAGTAGCAAATACCCTAAGAGTAAACAATGCCCCATCATTGGTATCAGTGGCCCAGTGCCACATTTTTGGTGTCAGTGGGAGGAACAGTGCCCCCCTTGTTGGTGTCAGTGAGAGGAATAGTGTCCCATTATTGGTGTCAGTGGAGGGAATAATGTCTTGTATCAATGGCAGGAATAGTGCCTCAAAGGCCAGATCAAGGCAAGCAAAGGGCCAAATCCACAGTTTGGAGACCACGGAGTTAGAAGGTAGTTGCACAAGCACAGTGTATTTTTGTGTCAGCTGTGGGTGGATGAGGTGGAGAGCGGGCATGTTGGAGCACAGTGTGACCGCAGTAGCTGACAGAGCAGGCATGAAGCTGCAGCCCTTAGGTTGCAAGCCACTCATCTGGACCCTCTGTGTAGTTAGGGGGTGCTGAACCCCTTACCACTGCATCTTGGGCAGCTTCCCCTCCTGCCCACCCCTTGCCCCAGCCCTGGTACTTGGTCATGGTTTAGCCTAATATTTGGATATTATAGATTTGTGTAGGTTTGCCAATGTATCCTGCCCTTTTGCCTCAGTCATCATTGGTTTTTGTAATACACCATCTCTTTCTTTCAGATTCTCCCATCTAGCAGGATTTTAGTGCTTTCTGGGTCCCTGAAAGGGTTGCAAGCCACTGATCTGGACCCTCTTTGTAGTTAGGGGGTGCTGAACCCCTTACCACTGCATCTTGGGCGGCTTTCCCTCCTGCCCACCCCTTGTCCCAGTCCTGGTACTTGGTCATAGTTTAGCCTGATATTTGGACATTATAGGTTTGTGTAGGTTTGCCAATGTATCCTGCCCCTTTGCCTCTACCATCCTTGGTTTTTGTAATACACCATCTCTTTCTTTCAGATTCCCCCATCTGTCAGGATTTTAGTCCTTTCTGGGTCCCCGAAAGAGTTGCAAGCCACTGATCTGGACCCTTTGCATAGTTAGGGGGTGCTGAACCCCTTACCACTGCATCTTGGGCGGCTTCCTCCTCCTGCCCACTCCTTGTCCCAGCCCTGGTACTTGGTCATGGTTTAGCCTGATATTTGGATATTATAGATTTGTGTAGGTTTGCCAATGTATCCTGCCCTTTTGCCTCAGTCATCATTGGTTTTTGTAATACACCATCTCTTTCTTTCAGATTCTCCCATCTAGCAGGATTTTAGTGCTTTCTGGGTCCCTGAAAGGGTTGCAAGCCACTGATCTGGACCCTCTTTGTAGTTAGGGGGTGCTGAACCCCTTACCACTGCATCTTGGGCGGCTTTCCCTCCTGCCCACCCCTTGTCCCAGTCCTGGTACTTGGTCATGGTTTAGCCTGATATTTGGACATTATAGGTTTGTGTAGGTTTGCCAATGTATCCTGCCCCTTTGCCTCTACCATCCTTGGTTTTTGTTATACACCATCTCTTTCTTTCAGATTCCCCCATCTGTCAGGATTTTAGTCCTTTCTGGGTCCCCGAAAGAGTTGCAAGCCACTGATCTGGACCCTTTGCATAGTTAGGGGGTGCTGAACCCCTTACCACTGCATCTTGGGCGGCTTCCTCCTCCTGCCCACTCCTTGTCCCAGCCCTGGTACTTGGTCATGGTTTAGCCTGATATTTGGACAATATAGGTTTGTCAATGTATCCTGCCCCTTTGCCTCTGCCATCATTGGTTTTTGAAATACACCATCTTTTCCTTTCAGATTCCCCCATCTAGCAGGATTTTAGTCCTTTCTGGGTCCCTTTTTGGAGACATCTCCCCTTCTGTTGTCAACCTCTATGACCTAGAAGAGCGTGAGGCCAAATTTCCTCAACAGAAAGACAGACCACCATAAAAACGTAGATGAGATTGAGGTGCTGGATGTGGATCCTCTACCAATAGAAAAAAAGTGCTTAATACAGCCGAGTGGCTTGAGGTCAACAGCTGTCCAAATAGAGGTCACCCAGATTGAGTAGTTGGTGTGCATGTGTGGTAGTGCTGGACCAATTAGGGGGAATATTGGTACTTAAAGCTGAATTCCAGGAATTCAGCCACTTTGTAAAAAGTACAGGCACACAATGAGTTAAGTCCACTTAGGTGCATGTCACCTCCAGGACATATCTCTATCACTTATGTTTACAGGTTTATTGCACTCTTGGAGGATACACTCAGGGCTATGAGAGGAGAAAAGTACACAGAGCAGGTATGCCTGCTCCCTCTCCTCTGCTGCCCATTCACAGAAGCCTTTGTATGTTGTGAATGAGTTCACTTAGTACAAAGGCTTCTGTGAATGGGCAGAAGGAAATAAGGAGCGGGCGTAGCAGTTCCAGCGACTGCTCTTGAAGGAACTGAGGCCACAATGAGCAGCATCCAAGCTCCGTAAGTTATCTTCCTGGAGCTCACCTGTCATGTGAATAATAGAGATATATCTATGAGGTGGCAGGTACTCTAATGTCTGCTGTTTTTACAAAGTAGCTGAATTCCTGGAATTCAGCTCAAAGGGTTTAACTCAGAGTCAGACATCCTTCGAAGTGGCTGACAGACAGTGATTGAGCAGTGTAAACTAGACCTTTTTCCAGTCTTGGGCTGCTGCCTCTCCGAGGGTCTACAAAGAAGACAGACAGTAGATATCCAGGTTTGGAGCGAGTGTCGAGGAGCAAACAGTATAAAAGTTCATGACGCTTAAGAAGTTTAAGTCCAAATCTTTATTGATCAAGAGAATTTAACGCGCTTCAAGGGAAATGTACATTAGCCCTAAGGAAGAGGGAGGCGTTTCCTCTGAAATTTGCTGGCTTCTTCTGATGAATAAAGATTTGGACCCAAACTTTTTCGGTATCATGAACTTTTGTCATGGGTGTTCCTCAGCATTCCCCCATAAATCCAGATTGAGTAGTTTATATACAGTCGCCCCAGAAAGTGTGCCAAACAAACCATGAGTCCAATAATGATGTACTGCTTCATTAAATGTCTACAGAAACTTCCTCTGTGTTTCGGGGGCCCATAGATCTCCCTCTTCCTCAGGGCTTAGGTACAATAAAGTGGGGACTAAGAAGTAGTATAGTCACCAGGGTTTAATTGACTACTGTTTGAAAAATCATATGACCAGGATCAGTGAATGGAATTTATTGTTAAAGCAGGGGTCTCCAAACTTTCTAAAGAAATGGCCAGTTTACTGCCTTTCAGGCTTTAGGAGGGCCAGACTGTACCCAGCGGGAGTAAAAAATGCCTGATCTTTGGTATTAGGTGGGAAAAATAGTTGGTTTCAGTAGGAGGAATAATGGCACTTTTCCACTGCAAGTACCGGCTCGCCTCTACTCGGCCCTGCTTGGCCGGTTTGCTTTTCCACTGCTGGTACCGCATGGTACGGTGTTGGAACGGTTCGGTACGGTTTGGTATGGTTTGCTTTTCCACTAAAGTAGTACTAAAGTTAAGTGGGTGGGATAACAACGGGGTGGGTGGGATTCTCTGACCAATCAGTGGCTAGTAGTGACTGCATGCAAAGGATTGTGGGATATGGTACCGGGTATGGTACCTCTTGGAACCACAATCGAGGTGGTACTGTTTTTGAGAGCCGTACCGTACGGTTCCATGCAGTGGAAAAGCGCCGCTGTACCGTACCGAACCGTTCCTACACCATACCATGTGGTACCATGCAGTGGAAAAGCACAAAAGCGAGCCGAACCGTTCGGTTCCATGCAGTGGAAAAGCGCCATTAGTACCCTATTGTTGGTGTCAGTGGAAGGAATTATGTCCCATTGTTGGTGTCAGTGGAAGGAATTATGCCCCATTGTTGGTATCAGTGGAAGGAATTATGTCAGTGGAAGGAATTATGCCCCGTGGTTGGTGTCAGTGGAAGGAAATTATGCCCCGTTGTTGGTGTCAGTGGAAGGAATTATTACCCCATTGTTGGTGTCAGTGGAAGGAATTATGCCCCATTGTTGGTATCAGTGGAAGGAATTATGCCCCATTGTTGGTATCAGTGGAAGGAATTGTACCCCATTGTTGGTGTCAGTGGAAGGAATTATGCCCCGTGGTTGGTGTCAGTGGAAGGATTTATGCCCCATCGTTTGTGTCAGTGGAAGGAATTATGCCCCATTGTTGGTGTCAGTGGAAGGAATTATGCCCCATTGTTGGTGTCAGTGGAAGGAATTATGCCCCATCGTTTGTGTCAGTGGAAGGAATTATGCCCCATTGTTGGTGTCAGTGGAAGGAATTATGCCCCATTGTTGGTGTCAGTGGAAGGAATTATGCCCTGTGGTTGGTGTCATTGGCAGGAAATTATGCCCCGTTGTTGGTATCAGTGGAAGGAATTATGCCCCGTGCTTGGTGTCAGTGGAAGGAATTATGCCCCATTGTTGGTATCAGTGGAAGGAATTATTACCCCATTGTTGGTGTCAGTGGAAGGAATTATGCTCCATTGTTGGTATCAGTGGAAGGAATTATGCCCCATTGTTGGTATCAGTGGAAGGAATTATGCCCCATTGTTGGTGTCAGTGGAAGGAATTATGCCCCATTGTTGGTATCAGTGGAAGGAATTATGCCCCATTGTTGGTATCAGTGGAAGGAATTATGCTCCATTGTTGGTGTCAGTGGAAGGA